>NW_027469088.1:2160000-2167500 GCF_051020765.1 Lasioglossum baleicum | reverse complement strand
TCGCCTAGTGGCTAAACCTCAGGACTAAGGCGAACCCTGTTGTATAAGCCTTCTCCCTGGAAAGGGCGTCACCCGGGGAGTGACTGTTTTTCGTCCCGACTCGTGGGAACAACTATGAATAATTCGAACAAAACTAAAAACCAAAAACAAAAAACAAACAAAAAGACGGAAGGTGGAGAGAAAGTAACGAAGGCCGGGGGAAAAAAGGAGGCGAGAAAAGAGAAAGAGAAAGTAAAGGAAGCGATCGTAGAACTGGAGAACTCGGACTCTGAGTCCGAGCACATCTCCGAAAATGAAAACGACTCAGAAATGGAGTTTGAGAGCAACACTGAGCAGCTGCGTTCTGACCAAACACTGCGGCAGTCTCAGGAAACAAATATAAAAGGGAAAAAGAAGAGGAACAAACAAGAACGTTCTAGCGACTCAGACAGTCAATCTGAGTTGCAACCAAAGAAAGTACAAAAGGAGGAGCAGGATGAAGATGAGATGTACGAAGACCTGTCTATCATAGAACACTACAAAGTCAGACACGTGTACATGGAAATGCGAAATTTCCATATCTTAAACGACATAATGATACCCGATTCATTGATCCCGGAATTTGAGTCAATAAATAGAAATATACTAAATCAGACCATTGAGCTAGGCGCGATTTTGAGGAGTGCGAGAAGGATAAGAAACGATGAAAAAGAGACCAAAATAAAATACCAAGAGAGCCTGGAAAGGGCCAGAGCTCTCACCAAAGAAAACCATACACTGAAAAAGCGTAACGAGGGAATGGATGCCCTAGAAAAAGAGAACAAAGAGCTCAAGGAGAAACTCCTTGAGCTAGAGAAATCCCATGAAACTACTTGGAGGGATAAATTCAACGAACTATCTGCAAAGATAGACAGAATCGCAGAAACGAAACAGAGTAGTGGCGAGGAAGCCTCGGCCTCCAAACCACAATTATACTCGGAAATAATTAAGGCAAATAAGAGAACTAGGCAAATAGCTAAAAAGGCTGTAATCCAGCAGTCGAAACCAGCAGTGGCAATCTACCCTGCGAAGGGTAGTACAATCTCGAATAGCGACGAGACAAAAAAGATACTGTCGGAGTTCATAAACCCGACAGAAGAGAAAATAAGAATCCGGAACCTGAAGAAAATCGGGAACTCCGGAATTCTAATAGAGACCGAAACAAAGGAGGACCTTGAGCAAGTCCTCCAAAACAAAAAACTAAGGGAAAAAGTACAGATCGGTTCCCTCCCTAAGAGGAAACCGAAAATGATAATTTTCGGTGTCCCCTCTGAACTATCAGAGGAGGAACTAAAGAAGGCTATACAAAGGCAAAACCTCGAGCTGAGCTCGGAGGAGAAATTTGAAGAGGAGTTCAAACTCCTCTTCAAAACAGGAAAGAGAGAGAGAGATGTCACCAATTGGGTGGCAGAGGTGTCTCCGAAAACCCGGAAAATCCTTCTGGCAAGGAACCGGGTATTCATAGGCTTTAATGCGCACGGAATTAAAGATTATATTGCTGCGAGCCGCTGCTTTAAATGCCAAGCATTTGGGCACGTCTCCAAGCATTGCAAAGCAAAAACCGACACATGCGGGCATTGTGGAAAAGACGGGCATGTCTTTAAGGACTGCCCGAATAAAACAGAAAAAGCGACATGCATAAACTGCAAGAGAGCAGGCAAACCGGCCAACCATGGCCTGAGAGAAAATAATTGCCCAGCGTACAAACACGCTATAGAGACATGCCTCAGTCGGATAGACTTTGGCAACGATGAAATAACTTGAGACCACTAATTTCAAATCCACCCTGACGATCCTCGCAGGCGATACCCCAACAACCGGGTATTGTGATCGTAGGGTGTAATCGGCGAAACGGCCTGAAAACCGCGCCCAACCTGCTAGAGACCGAGCGTTAAGCTGGTAACTCCGCCTCCTCGTGGCCCCCGCTGGAAACGTCCCTGCGTCGGTTACCACGCTGACCTGGGGACGGCCAAGCGAGTTTCTTCCCGTATGGGACGGTCTACCCTATTGATGATCCAGAAATGGTGAGAGAGGGGTTTTTCCAAGTCCAGTCCAAGTCATCTACGGACCTACTCTTCGCAGGTGTTGAGCTTAGAAATCAAACTCAACCAGTAGTGGTGCTGCAACTTAATTGCTCGCCGAACTGGTACTCGGCCTAAGTCGAGGTGTGTTGATCGTGCATCACAACGATCCCTTATCCCCGAGTTCTGAACGCCTTTAGGAACAAGGGGGAGGCGGGTTGGCCTACCGGCTAAGGTACCGTCTTCGGAACAAAAATGTAGACACTGTCCCTATCTACTGGGTCCTAGAAGGTCCAGGGTTTTATTCCCTGGTGCGCCAACCCCTCCTCCAAGTGGTAGGACCTGGACACCCTCGGGTGACCAACGGGGCTCTGGTAAAATGAGCTCTTACGTGAGTGAGTCCTATGCGATCACCGTGGCTCTAGTATAAGAAAGAGCTCCTACGTGAGTGGGTCCTATGAGATCACCGTGGCTCTAATATAAGAAAGAGCTCCTACGTGAGTGAGTCCTATGAGGCCACCGTGGCTCTAGTTTAAGAAAGAGCTCCTACGTGAGTGAGTCCTATGCGATCACCGTGGCTCGCTTTGAATCGGAGAAATCCTCGCCGTGGTGTCGAAGGACCGGAGCGTAACCCGGTCGTACACCACGGGAGAAACTCCTAAGTGAGCGAAGCCTCCGGTAGTCCCACCGGAGCCTACACCCCGAGCCACGCGGCAAATGCCACGAGCCAAGATGAGGGTAGAGGAGTGACAAGCGGTGCGTAATGATACGAGCGCACCGCGCCGCCAGCATGTGAAACAGGCATGTGCTGGAAGGGCGACGCCTAGCCGGCGCGTGAGGAAGGCACGCGACGGCAAAGACACGTTTTAATGGGGGCGTGTAACCGCTTGCATGAATAATGTAGTCTAGAAGCAGCTACAAAGCCTCCGACGGAGGGAATTGAGCTAAACGTCGGAGGAACTCGCAGTCGAATGAAGAGGGCATTCAGAACTTGCGAATAGGAGCGAAAGACATGAGTCGAAATAGACGGGAACTACGACACCCGTCTAGTAATCTAGTAAGCAAGTGCTGGAGGCAATACGCCTCCAGCACTTAGAGGAATCGATGAGTACTATAGAGGCAACACGCCGCTGGTACTTATTGATTCCTATTTTGCTTTGAGCACTTTTGCAGATTTGCATGTTGTATGTCCAGCAATGTGCAGGGCGGCAAAAAAGATCCGACGGGGCGATGTTCTCCCCAATGAGCCTGCAGAGTCAGTGGCAACACGCCGCCAACTCGAAAAGACAATCCCAGAAGCAATACGCTGCTGGGACTTAGAAAAATCGGGTCACCCAAAAGCAATACGCCGCTGGGGACTCGATAAAAACGGGGGAAGCAACACGCCGCCGAAAGATAGCCGATAAACATGCAAGCGGAGGCGCCGTTGTCACTAAAATTATATAGAGGTGGACGCCGAGGTGACGCTCCAACGGAGCACTTAAAAGTGGAGGAGACAACCACTATAAGTACTTGTCTCCCATTTCCCTAGCCGCTGGGCCGTCCCACCCGACGTGCTAGCACCCTGTCGGAAACGAGCCGCTGCCGACCGAGGCCCGGAACTCCTGCGAGAGTCACACTGTGACCGCGGTTTCGAGCTCCATCGAGAGTCAGGCAGAGGCCAAAATTACAGAGAACAATTACAACTAGTCGCTCCGACAGGAGGACCCCTCCGTGCACTAACCTATACTCCTTCACTTTTCCAGCTGACCCGGGCACTGGGGGTCTACCAAACCAGCCGCGCTAAAAATTTACAAACATGATGGTCTCCTCAAGCTCAAAATACTCCGGAGGTAAACTCGCTCCCCATTCGGATCTCCGGGTGGGAGCTGGGCCGGGGGAGACTAACATGGAAGCGGTGAGAAGACTTCGGCCGGCAACACTTCGCCCGTCAGAGGTCGGAGGACAACGTGGGACACACACGGTCGCACCATCAGTCGAGACGCGGAGCCCCCGCGTAACGCGATCGACGACTGCGGCCGCCTCCCTCGCGAATTCTCATCACCGCGCTTCCTCCCTCTCCGCGCCGACGATGGTGCAGACCCAACGAGGTTCCGGTCTTCAGGCCGTCCAAAACCACCCGGGAAGGGAATCGGGAATTAGCTCCGCGATTAGCTCCGCGAACAGTCCCGCGATTGCGTGCGAAACCGCGTCCGTGCCCGCGTCGACCAGGGCTTCTGTGCCCGCAAGCGCTTCGTCTCCGCTCTCGACCAGCGTCCCCACTACCCACTCGAACGTACAACAAGGAGAAAGGCTCTCGGAGCCCGCGACCGCGAATGCGTACACGGGAATTAGGATAATGCAACTGAACATGCGACGTTCAGATGTAGTCAGCGGCGAAGTGCGTCAGCTTGTAGCCGAAAAGCGACTTGACGTCCTGTTATTGCAGGAAATGTACGTCAGGAAGCAGGGCGCGAGCAGCAGCATTTGTAGCTTAGGAACCGGAGTGAGGATCGTGGCCGACCAAACACAAACTCCGTGGGCTGCCGTAGCCGTTTGTAACCCTCACTTCGACGTAGTATTCGTCTCGCAGCTCAGCAACTCCCACTGCGCGTGTGCAGAAGTGCTGGCACCCGGCTGCTCGTTCTACGTCGTATCGTGCTACTTTCAGTACTGCGACGAGATAGAGAAGCACCTCAGTCACCTCGAAATGGTGTTCCGCTCGCTGAGGGGGCAGAGAATGTTAGTTTCGTTAGACGCGAACGCGCGATCACCCCTCTGGGGCCCACAGACCGCCGACGACAGAGGAGCCCAGTTGGAAGCACTCATAGCATCGTTCAACATGGAAGTTGTGAACGACATCAAGCAGCCGCCAACCTTCTGGACACCGGGAGGATCATCCTACATCGACGTGACATTGGCGTCACCATCAATGGCCGGACTCATCCGCGAATGGAACGTCAGGGACGACTGGACAACGAGCGACCACAGAGCCGTGGACATCAGACTGCGGGCACCAAAGAAGACTTCACCATCAGCAGCAGGACGGAACGCAGCCAACACCAGATTCAACACGAAGAAAGCCAACTGGGAGAATTTCGAGGAGCGCTTAGCCGATCTCTCCCGAACGAGACTGGCGCCCCTCGAACTGGAGTCGGCGGAAGGGGTCGAGAAAATGGCAGAAACGCTTGCAGACATCATAACTGATGCCTGCACAGCGTCGATGCCACGTAAACGTAAGTTTAGGAAGTCCAACCCGTGGTGGACGAAAGAGCTCACGGAGCTCAAGAAGGCCGCATACCAGCGGAGACGTGCCTTCCAGCAAGAAAGAGACGAGCTCGCTCGCCCCCAGAAGAAGCTGGCCTACCGCTCTTCGGTGCGTGAGTACAGCAGGGAGGTGAAGAAGGCGAAGCTCAAGAGCTGGCAGAAGTTCGTAACGTCGCACGGGAACGAGGAGCCCTGGGGTACCGTATACAAACTCCAGGCGAAGAAACTCCAAGTTCAGAGTGTGCTTAGCACACTCCGGCGTGATAATGGTCATACGACCAGCGCGGTAGAAACAGCTAAGTTGCTGCTGGAAGCACACGTCCCCGAAGATCGCGTAGAAGAAGATACGCCCGAGCAGCGTACGATTAGAGAAAGTGCACGGATCGCGCCAAGCACTGAAGACGCCTCTCCGTTCGTTAAAGAGGAAGTCATCGACGCGGTTAAGACCTTCAAAAATAATAAAGCACCGGGGCTTGATTGTATTGAAGTCGGAGTGCTAAAGGCAGCGGCCAAAGTCATTCCCGACCAACTGGTACGGCTCTTCAACGGGTGCCTTCAGTGGGGCGTCTTCCCCTCGATCTGGAAGGAGGGCTCCCTCAGAGTTCTCTTGAAGGGCGAAGGGAAAGACGTGAAGGACCCGAAATCATACCGACCGATTTGCCTCCTCTCTGTTGTAGGGAAACTATTCGAGAAACTCCTCAAGAGGAGAATAGACCAGACCGCGATGGCACCTGGCCAGATTTCCGATCGGCAGTACGGCTTCATGCCTAACAAATCGACAGAGCTCGCGATCGCCGAGCTACGCCGCATAGTTGATTCTACCGAGGATCGATATGCGGTGGGGCTGCTCTTCGACATTTCGGGCGCGTTCGACAACGTTTGGTGGCCCTTAGTACTACGGAGTCTAAGAGAGCGTGGCTGCCCGCGAAACGTATTCCAGGTGATCGCGAACTACTTCGACGACCGCAATGTGAGCATTGCGGTAGGAGAAGAGAGGGTCTCCAAGCGCGCCTCTAGAGGATGCCCTCAGGGCTCTGTCCTCGCACCGGCGTGCTGGAATCTTATGTTCGACGAACTCCTGAGAATACTCGAAGAATTGATCCCGGGTAAATTCATCGCGTACGCGGACGACCTCATCATAGTTATAACCGGGAACAGTAGGAAAGAGATAGAAGACAAGGCACAGCAAGCGGTCGACCAGATCGTAAGCTGGTGCAAATCCGCGAAGCTCGAACTGTCAGCCCGCAAAACGGAAGCAATCGTGCTTAAGAGCGGCTACATCGAGCAGAAATTATTAGGAAGCAGAGGAGGCTCGCGCCCGGATAGGAAACGAAAGACCGTTCGGCACAAGGCAAATCTCACGAACAGACCACCGACCATTCGAATAGGGCAAACCACAATCGCGTTCAAGTCCGCCGTGCGATACCTAGGCGTCCACTTCGATAGCGGCATGGGTGTCCGATCCCACTGCCAATACCTATGCGACAAGGTCGGGTCGCTCTTCGCGAAATTCGGGAAGCTCGCGAGAAGCCGATGGGGACTTAGATTCAGGGCTCTCTCCGTAATATATCGCGGAGTCTTCCTGCCGATGGCGACTTATGCAGCCGCCGGCTGGTCAGACTTGTGCGGAGAGAAAGAACTGAGAACGCTCAGGGGCATGCAGCGTCGTGCTCTTATTGCGGTGACTGGCGCATATCGCTGGTCATCGTGGGACAGCATGTGCGTCGTAGCTGGAGCGGTCCCGATCGACATCTTGCTAGAGCAGCGTAGGGCACTCTTCAAGACGAGGAACGGTATGGACGCCAGTTTCGGGAGCATCGTCGTACGCGCGGGAAACGACGATGCAAAAGATTTGTTACAGGCGGAAGCAGCGAAGGTGTGGCAGACCAAGTGGGATGCCTCCCACAAAGGCCGAACAACACACGCCTTCTTCAACGACATCGAAGAGCGGATGGAAGCGAAGTGGATGAGACCGAGCCACTACACATCGCAAGTGCTCACAGGCCACGGAAAATTCAACGCGCGACTCCATGCGTACGGAGCCATCGACAGCAGCAACTGCGCCTGCGGAAGCGAGGAGGACACAGTCGGACACTTCCTCCTCGACTGCCCGATCTTCGACCCTCAGAGGGAGGCTCTGCGAGACATAGTTCCCATCGGCGATTGGAGATGGCCGGAAGCGGCACATCACCTAGTATCGTCTCCAGAGACCTCC
>NW_027469088.1:2152500-2157500 GCF_051020765.1 Lasioglossum baleicum | reverse complement strand
ACGGAAGAGTAGATAGAATTTCAATTTTCTTTTTTTTTTCATTTCGACGCTAAGAATCATACGCTTGATCGAACGAGAGAGACAGAGAGAAAGACATGCAATCTAGAATCGTTTGAATTTCACTTGAGAAACGCAACTATATAACGAGACATAACTCTCTAATAAAAACACGCGATAATTATTTATTATTTATTTATTTATTTATTTATTTATTGTTAATGCCGCGCGAACCTGGTAGAGAAAGTATACGAATATCGCGTCACGACGACGTACGATCCACCGAGACCACCGCGGACGTACTTATCCAAGCGTGTGTCTGTATACTCGAAGAATTTCAAAGTTCCAGCGGCGTATTGCTTTCATTTTGTAGCGGCGTATTGCTTTCAGCTCCAGCGGCGTATTGCTTTCGATCCCAGCGGCGTATTGCTTTCGACTGTAGCGGCGTATTGCTTTCGATCCCAGCGGCGTATTGCTTTCGTCTGTAGCGGCGTATTGCTTTCAGCTCCAGCGGCGTATTGCTTTCGTCTGCAGCGGCGTATTGCTTTCAGTTCCGGCGGCGTATTGCTTTCGCCTGCAGCGGCGTATTGCTTTCGTCTGCAGCGGCGTATTGCTTCTACTTACAGCGGCGTATTGCCTTATTCACAGCGGCGTGTTGCTTCTACTTACAGCGGCGTATTGCCTTATTCACAGCGGCGTGTTGCTTCTACTTACAGCGGCGTATTGCCTTATTCACAGCGGCGTGTTGCTTCTACTTACAGCGGCGTATTGCCTTATTTACAGCGGCGTGTTGCTTCTATTCACAGCGGCGTATTGCCTTATTCACAGCGGCGTGTTGCTTTTACTTACAGCGGCGTATTGCCTCTATTTACAGCGGCGTATTGCCTCTATTTACAGCGGCGTATTGCCTCTATTTACAGCGGCGTATTGCCTCTATTTACAGCGGCGTATTGCCTTGTTTACAGCGGCGTATTGCCTTATTTACAGCAGCGTACTGCTTTCAGTTACAGCGGCCCATTTCCAGAGTTCCAGCGGCGTATACCTTCATGTTGTAGCGCCGTACTGCTTCATCTTCTAGCAGCGTATTGCCGGAGTTCTAGCAGCATATTCCTTATATTATTAGAACAATGTAGCTGAAATAACCAATTATCCCATACGAATGCCACCTGAAAATAATACATGTGATTTAAAAGTAAAAAATTAAAATATAAATTTTTTATTTTATTAATAAGATACGAATAATACAATATGAACATAGTGTATTATTTCAAACAATTACATGTTGTTTTATTGACAATTAAATGGCCCAAAACCGGCATCTCAATATCCGCACAAATCCACAGACATGGTTTGAACGAAAAAAAAGGTAGGGACAGAGGGAAACTCGTTAATCCAAACACGCGCATCGCAAACATATCCGGGGACGATCTAGCTAACAGTACAGACCAAAACTGACTCCCGCCGTTTACCCGCACGACCGATAGAACACGATTAGTACACGTCGAAATATAACTCGGAAAATTATTTCTCAATAACTCGATAAATACTCATGCTAACACTTTCATACTTGATATTTGTCTTCCAAATGCTTTACCACACGATGATCTAATATTTATAATTGTCCGAGTAAGCCGGAAAGATAAGTTTACTCTTGGCGGTCGGAGCAATATTTCACAAAAACTGGAGCAATACGCGTCCGAGAGCATTGAAACTCGAGAAATATTGATGACAAGCGGTATCGTGCGTGGATATAACGATTAAACTCGTGCGAGAGCTCGGGGAGAAAAGTTTACTCTTGGCGGTTGGACTTAGAAAAATTTCGCTCGAGCTCCTTCGCACGGCGATCCGACCCGCCTCGGCGCGCGAACGATTCGTTCGAGCGGCCGAGCAAGCGATGCGCTCCGAACATTATTCTCAGTTTATTCGATAAATACTCATCCGAGCGCTTTCATACTTGATATTTGTCTTCGAAATGCTTTACCACACGATGATCTAATATTTATAATGGTCTGGGAACGCTAGGAAAAAAGTTTACTCTTGGCGGTTGGACTTAGAAAAATTTCGCTCGGTCGGAGTTGCTCGCAATGCGCCCGGAACATTATTCTGAGTTTATTCGATAAATATTCATCCTAAAGCTTTGATACTTGATATTTATTGTTAGAATGCGTTATTATACAATGATCTAATATTTATAATGGTCTGGGAACGCTAGGAAAAAAGTTTACTCTTGGCGGTTGGACTTAGAAAAATTTCGCTCGGTCGGAGTTGCTCGCAATGCGCCCGGAACATTATTCTGAGTTTATTCGATAAATATTCATCCTAAAGCTTTGATACTTGATATTTATTGTTAGAATGCGTTATTATACAATGATCTAATATTTATAATGGTCTGGGAACGCTAGGAAAAAAGTTTACTCTTGGCGGTTGGACTTAGAAAAATTTCGCTCGGTCGGAGTTGCTCGCAATGCGCCCGGAACATTATTCTGAGTTTATTCGATAAATATTCATCCTAGAGCTTTGATACTTGATATTTATTGTTAGAATGCGTTATTATACAATGATCTAATATTTATAATGGTCTGGGAACGCTAGGAAAAAAGTTTACTCTTGGCGGTTGGACTTAGAAAAATTTCGCTCGGTCGGAGTTGCTCGCAATGCGCCCGGAACATTATTCTGAGTTTATTCGATAAATATTCATCCTAAAGCTTTGATACTTGATATTTATTGTTAGAATGCGTTATTATACAATGATCTAATATTTATAATGGTCTGGGAACGCTAGGAAAAAAGTTTACTCTTGGCGGTTGGACTTAGAAAAATTTCGCTCGGTCGGAGTTGCTCGCAATGCGCCCGGAACATTATTCTGAGTTTATTCGATAAATATTCATCCTAAAGCTTTGATACTTGATATTTATTGTTAGAATGCGTTATTATACAATGATCTAATATTTATAATGGTCTGGGAACGCTAGGAAAAAAGTTTACTCTTGGCGGTTGGACTTAGAAAAATTTCGCTTCGGTCGGAGTTGCTCGCAATGCGCCCGGAACATTATTCTGAGTTTATTCGATAAATATTCATCCTAGAGCTTTGATACTTGATATTTATTGTTAGAATGCGTTATTATACAATGATCTAATATTTATAATGGTCTGGGAACGCTAGGAAAAAAGTTTACTCTTGGCGGTTGGACTTAGAAAAATTTCGCTCGGTCGGAGTTGCTCGCAATGCGCCCGGAACATTATTCTGTGTTTATTCGATAAATATTCATCCTAAAGCTTTGATACTTGATATTTATTGTTAGAATGCGTTATTATACAATGATCTAATATTTATAATGGTCTGGGAACGCTAGGAAAAAAGTTTACTCTTGGCGGTTGGACTTAGAAAAATTTCGCTCGGTCGGAGTTGCTCGCAATGCGCCCGGAACATTATTCTGAGTTTATTCGATAAATATTCATCCTAAAGCTTTGATACTTGATGTTTATTGTTAGAATGCGTTATTATACAATGATCTAATATTTATAATGGTCTGGGAACGCTAGGAAAAAAGTTTACTCTTGGCGGTTGGACTTAGAAAAATTTCGCTCGGTCGGAGTTGCTCGCAATGCGCCCGGAACATTATTCTGAGTTTATTCGATAAATATTCATCCTAAAGCTTTGATACTTGATATTTATTGTTAGAATGCGTTATTATACAATGATCTAATATTTATAATGGTCTGGGAACGCTAGGAAAAAAGTTTACTCTTGGCGGTTGGACTTAGAAAAATTTCGCTCGGTCGGAGTTGCTCGCAATGCGCCCGGAACATTATTCTGAGTTTATTCGATAAATATTCATCCTAAAGCTTTGATACTTGATATTTATTGTTAGAATGCGTTATTATACAATGATCTAATATTTATAATGGTCTGGGAACGCTAGGAAAAAAGTTTACTCTTGGCGGTTGGACTTAGAAAAATTTCGCTCGGTCGGAGTTGCTCGCAATGCGCCCGGAACATTATTCTGAGTTTATTCGATAAATATTCATCCTAAAGCTTTGATACTTGATATTTATTGTTAGAATGCGTTATTATACAATGATCTAATATTTATAATGGTCTGGGAACGCTAGGAAAAAAGTTTACTCTTGGCGGTTGGACTTAGAAAAATTTCGCTCGGTCGGAGTTGCTCGCAATGCGCCCGGAACATTATTCTGAGTTTATTCGATAAATATTCATCCTAGAGCTTTGATACTTGATATTTATTGTTAGAATGCGTTATTATACAATGATCTAATATTTATAATGGTCTGGGAACGCTAGGAAAAAAGTTTACTCTTGGCGGTTGGACTTAGAAAAATTTCGCTCGGTCGGAGTTGCTCGCAATGCGCCCGGAACATTATTCTGAGTTTATTCGATAAATATTCATCCTAAAGCTTTGATACTTGATATTTATTGTTAGAATGCGTTATTATACAATGATCTAATATTTATAATGGTCTGGGAACGCTAGGAAAAAAGTTTACTCTTGGCGGTTGGACTTAGAAAAATTTCGCTCGGTCGGAGTTGCTCGCAATGCGCCCGGAACATTATTCTGAGTTTATTCGATAAATATTCATCCTAAAGCTTTGATACTTGATATTTATTGTTAGAATGCGTTATTATACAATGATCTAATATTTATAATGGTCTGGGAACGCTAGGAAAAAAGTTTACTCTTGGCGGTTGGACTTAGAAAAATTTCGCTTCGGTCGGAGTTGCTCGCAATGCGCCCGGAACATTATTCTGAGTTTATTCGATAAATATTCATCCTAGAGCTTTGATACTTGATATTTATTGTTAGAATGCGTTATTATACAATGATCTAATATTTATAATGGTCTGGGAACGCTAGGAAAAAAGTTTACTCTTGGCGGTTGGACTTAGAAAAATTTCGCTCGGTCGGAGTTGCTCGCAATGCGCCCGGAACATTATTCTGTGTTTATTCGATAAATATTCATCCTAGAGCTTTGATACTTGATAT
>NW_027469088.1:2132500-2147500 GCF_051020765.1 Lasioglossum baleicum | reverse complement strand
AAACGCGCGGTTGCACGCGTTTGTGTTATCGTTCGCGAACTATCGTGAAGATAGACGAGACGCGAAGGACCGGCTCGTGATGCTCGCCTTTAAAGCAGTCGTGAGTCTGACACCCTACTCCGTGCGTGTGGCCCAATAGTGCGCACCGCGAGAGCGTGGGACGAATGACCGCTGCCAGAGCCGACTGTGAGTCCCGCTCTCTATTTGTATCGGGTTCGCGTATAACCAAGAGCACGAAACGTTGCTGCGCCGCACGCGGTGTTCGTTGACGACGGAACGTATATTTATTATAATATTATACATTCGCCAGAGCGGACCGGCTCGTGATGCTCGCTTTTGTAAAGCAGTCGTGAGTCTGACACCCTACTCCGTGCGTGTGGCCCAATAGTGCGCATCGCGAGAGCTTGGGACGAATGACCGCTGCCAGAGCCGGCTGTGAGTCCGCTAATCTGTCGAATAAAATAAAAATATGGTAATATCGTTCCGACGAAAAACGGTGTTCCGAGAGGACCGGCCGTGACGCTCGCTATAAAGCCTATGGCGCGATTATTCCCGACGACACCCTACTCTCTGTGTGGCCCAATAGTGCGCGCAGACGAGCTTGGGACGAGAACGGGGATCGCGCCTACGGCCAGAGCCGGCTCGCGAGTCCGCTTGTATCGGAATTTATCGTTGCCTCGAGCACACACAACATTTTATGGAAATGTGTTTTATACGGGAAGTGGACCGGCTCGTGAAGCTCGCTTTTAAAGCAGTCGTGAGTCTGACACCCTACTCCGTGCGTGTGGCCCAATAGTGCGCATCGCGAGAGCTTGGGACGAATGACCGCTGCCAGAGCCGGCTGTGAAGTCCTCCGTTCTCACATCATTCCAAATGAAATGGAAGTGAAGAGGAGAGGAATATTATTACATCTCTGGATCCAGTATCGGGTTGTCTTTACGATCCCCGTCGTTTTCAGAGAATATATATTCATCTCCGCGTTTTCCACGTTAACGGTTTTTCAATGTACTGTTCGCCCGGCCGTCGGATACGTGTTGCGTATCTGACGGTTTTTTTTTTCCGTTTCCACGGACGACGATAGTGTCGTCCTTAAAACGACGCCTGAACGAATCTCCTTCGCGCGCTGGTTGGAGCGTTCAGGTACAATGCGTTCTTACGAACCGCAGAACAAGAGACATATACATATATTGATTTGTAAATCAAAAATATATACGATTACCCTGAACGGTGGATCACTTGGCTCGTGGGTCGATGAAGAACGCAGCTAATTGCGCGTCAACGTGTGAACTGCAGGACACATGAACATCGACATTTCGAACGCACATTGCGGTCCACGGATACAATTCCTGGACCACGCCTGGCTGAGGGTCGTTTACGTAACCATAAACTGCTTGCGTTGCTCTTGTAAGTCCCCGCCGTCGCTTACCTCTCCAAATATATTTTTGGAGGGCGCCAAAGAGCGTTTCGGAGTCGGGTTGCAAAGATGCTACGTACGAGCGAATGATGGGCGTTTCGTCGGCGTTTGTCGCGGTTCTGTGAAAATTGCCAATTTTTGCATTGCGTCTTATAAACACATACAAACATATATATCTAGTTTCCACGAGAGGCGAAGTAGGGATTGGTATTTCTTACGTTCGGACTTGCGTGAGTGTTTTTACGGTGTCGTGAGTCGTATTGAAAATACGACCGCCCGTAAGGCACCGCTTCGACGAGGATCTCCAAATCTCTCACCTTCTCTGCGAAACGATTCGCCTTGCGGAAAGAAGCGTTTCCACTCATGAACATTTAACGCGCTCCCGACGTCGCCTGAAATGATGCGTATATACGAAAGAGGTATATTTACAAGAGTCTCGCGAGACTACAGAGATGGACACACAAATTATAAAAGAAAGAAAGAATACTGTGTGGCACACAGAGTGTGTGTGGTGTGGCAATGTTAAGCCCCAGGGAGAGAATATGCCTGTGCGTGGATGAGTTTCTTAACTCTACGTTATAATTGCCATACGGCGGAGGGTCGTCGTTGCCGGCGATTTCGACAAACACACATTCCTTTTCGAGTCTTCGAGGGAAGAGACGAAAGAGATCTCTCGTTCTATCGCGAACGCTTTGATGATCGATGGACAGCGGAGCAAAGCGCAGCAATGTGCGGGATGAGCACGTCGTACTTGATCGGGTCGGAATTATTCCCCGTCGTCGACGTGTCCTCGCTAATCTGTGCGATTGCCATTCCATCGCCACGTTCGCGTTGAATCGTATTGATGACGGCCTATGAGCGTCTTGAGATCTTATTCTCTTTCTCTCGTGTCTCTAATTTGGTTTTGCGTTTGATCGATGATAAATCGTTTCGTGCGCAACGTTTCTGTACCCCCGTGGTTTTTGGTTCAATTATATAGAAGTAGAGAGAAAAAGAAATCCCACCGGGTTATATGTATTATTATTTTTTTTTTTTAATAATATGTATACTCCTCTATTGGCGAGGCTTATTTCGAACTTGATTGTCACACGACGCAAAAGACACACTTGTGTGTTCACGCACGGAACAGCACCGCGGAGAGAGAAAAGGTATATCCAATGATGAGAACCTTTATGTCGGTCGCCCCATGTCTTTTCTTTTCTTCATTGTCGATTCGTGCGGAACCGCGCGATCTGTCGGTCGTCCAGTCCCCGAAAGTTCTTTTCGACGGACGTTAAAGTTAACCGGCCAGATCGTCTAGCGAGAGTTTCCGATCGACGAGAGATGAAGAAAGAATTATATTGACACTTTGGTGTGGCGCATAAGGCATATATCGGTTTTTTGTTTACCTTTTTCTCTCTTCTGTCGTGTAGTGTTGTTTCGTTTTCTTTTTTTTTCTTTTTTTTTTGTGCTTTGTACGTTTTCGCGAGTACTACTTTTACGCTCTTTCGGCCGAAACACACAAAATTTTGTATCACGTACGACGACCTCAGAGTAGGCGAGATTACCCGCTGAATTTAAGCATATTACTAAGCGGAGGAAAAGAAACTAACAAGGATTTCCTTAGTAGCGGCGAGCGAACAGGAATTAGCCCAGCACTGAATCCCGCGGTTCTGCCGTTGGGAAATGTAGTGTTCAGGAGGGTCAATTTATCCCGAGACGTCGAACCGCGTCCAAGTCCATCTTGAATGGGGCCATTTACCCGTAGAGGGTGCCAGGCCCGTAGCGACTGGTACGCGTTTCGGGAGGACCTCTCCTTAGAGTCGGGTTGCTTGAGAGTGCAGCCCTAAGTGGGTGGTAAACTCCATCTAAGGCTAAATATGACCACGAGACCGATAGCGAACAAGTACCGTGAGGGAAAGTTGAAAAGAACTTTGAAGAGAGAGTTCAAGAGTACGTGAAACCGTTCAGGGGTAAACCTGAGAAACCCAAAAGATCGAATGGGGAGATTCATCGTCGACGAGGCTGGCTTCCGTTGGTGCGCAGATAGCCCGTAATGGGCCACTTCGGTGGTTCCAGTGCGAGGGTACACCATCTTCGGCAAATGTTCCGGTCGCGTAGTCGTGCACTTCTCCCTTAGTAGAACGTCGCGACCCGTTGCGTGTCGGTCTACGGCTCGAGTTGTTGCCTGTCGTGTCGCCTTCGTGCGCACACGGCAGACGCTCGATCGCCTGGCCGGCTGCGTGACGGTACTCTGACGGTATCGGGCCGCAACCAATCCATTTTCGAATGTGTGTGCGTCAGGCCCGCCGCAAGCTCGGTTAGTTTGTCACCCGGATGGTACGGACCTAGCGCCGGCTCCGGGCCTAACCAGCTGTTAGCAGGCGGTGTCCTCGGACTGGCCAAGCTTTGAATTACCGGTCAGCGACGCTACTGCTTTGGGTACTCTCAGGACCCGTCTTGAAACACGGACCAAGGAGTCTAACATGTGCGCGAGTCATTGGGACATGTAAACCTAAAGGCGCAATGAAAGTGAAGATCGTACCTTAGCGTCGATCAAGGGAGGATGGGCCGCGTCACGATGCGGCCTCGCACTCCCGGGGCGTCTCGTTCTCATTGCGAGAAGAGGCGCACCCAGAGCGTACACGTTGGGACCCGAAAGATGGTGAACTATGCCTGGTCAGGACGAAGTCAGGGGAAACCCTGATGGAGGTCCGTAGCGATTCTGACGTGCAAATCGATCGTCGGAACTGGGTATAGGGGCGAAAGACTAATCGAACCATCTAGTAGCTGGTTCCCTCCGAAGTTTCCCTCAGGATAGCTGGCACTCGCTCGTTCTCTTTTGATGAACGTGTGCGAGTCTCATCTGGTAAAGCGAATGATTAGAGGCCTTGGGGCCGAAACGACCTCAACCTATTCTCAAACTTTAAATGGGTGAGATCTCTGGCTTGCTTGGATCAATGAAGCCACGAGATTATATTGGATCAGAGTGCCAAGTGGGCCAATTTTGGTAAGCAGAACTGGCGCTGTGGGATGAACCAAACGCAGAGTTAAGGCGCCTAAGTCGACGCTTATGGGATACCATGAAAGGCGTTGGTTGCTTAAGACAGCAGGACGGTGGCCATGGAAGTCGGAATCCGCTAAGGAGTGTGTAACAACTCACCTGCCGAAGCAACTAGCCCTGAAAATGGATGGCGCTGAAGCGTCGCGCCTATACTCCGCCGTCAGCGGCAAGTGAGGTTGACGTTAGCTTTTTTTAAAGGCGCGTCTTCCATGAAGCTCTGACGAGTAGGAGGGTCGCGGCGGTGTGCGCAGAAGGGTCTGGGCGTGAGCCTGCCTGGAGCCGCCGTCGGTGCAGATCTTGGTGGTAGTAGCAAATACTCCAGCGAGGCCCTGGAGGACTGACGTGGAGAAGGGTTTCGTGTGAACAGCCGTTGCACACGAGTCAGTCGATCCTAAGCCCTAAGAGAAATCCTATGTAGATGAGGTGTCCTAAGAGAGAGCAAAATATCATTTAATGATAAACAAAAACACACACCCATCGGGCGAAAGGGAATCCGGTTTCTATTCCGGAACCCGGCAGCGGAACCGCTTACCAATCGGGCCCTCGTAAGAGTGTTCGTCGGGGTAACCCAAAATGACCTGGAGACGCCGTCGGGAGATCCGGGGAGAGTTTTCTTTTCTGTATAAGCGTTCGAGTTCCCTGGAAACCTCTAGCAGGGAGATAGGGTTTGGAACGCGAAGAGCACCGCAGTTGCGGCGGTGTCCGGATCTTCCCCTCGGACCTTGAAAATCCAGGAGAGGGCCACGTGGAGGTGTCGCGCCGGTTCGTACCCATATCCGCAGCAGGTCTCCAAGGTAAAGAGCCTCTAGTCGATAGATTAATGTAGGTAAGGGAAGTCGGCAAATTGGATCCGTAACTTCGGAATAAGGATTGGCTCTGAGGAGCGGGGCGTGTCGGGCTTGGTCGGGAAGCGGGTCTGGCTGACGTGCCGGGCCTGGGCGAGGTGAACACATTGATGGGAATCCGAGCTCGGTCCCGTGCCTTGGCCTCCCGCGGATCTTCCTTGCTGCGAGGCTTTCGTCTAGAACGATCGTCCTCTTCGGCCGCCATTCAACGCTCAGCTCAGAACTGGCACGGACTAGGGGAATCCGACTGTCTAATTAAAACAAAGCATTGCGATGGCCCCCACGGGTGTTGACGCAATGTGATTTCTGCCCAGTGCTCTGAATGTCAACGTGAAGAAATTCAAAAAAGCGCGGGTAAACGGCGGGAGTAACTATGACTCTCTTAAGGTAGCCAAATGCCTCGTCATCTAATTAGTGACGCGCATGAATGGATTAACGAGATTCCCTCTGTCCCTATCTACTGGGTCTTAGAAGGTCCAGGGTTCTATTCCCTGGTGCGCCAACCCCCCCTCCACGCGGTAGGACCTGGAAACCCTCGGGTGACCAACGGGGCTCTGGTAGAAAGTGAGCTCTTACGTGAGTGAGTCCTATGTGATCACCGTGGCTCTGGCAGAAAGAGAGAGCTCCTACGTGAGTGAGTCCTATGCGATCACCGTGGCTCAAGTATAAGAGAGAGTTCTTACGAGAGTGAGTCCTATGTGATCACCGTGGCTCTGCCATAGAACGAGGGAGCTCCTGCGTGAGTGATAATTCTGCAATCACCGCGGCTCTCCGAGCAAACGTTAAACTACACGGCGTTTACCCATAAAGTTGCTTGTCGTGAGCTACCCAATCCCTACCGCAAACGGTAGGGCAACGGATGCCGCTTGCAGCTAGAAGTGTAGTACAGAGAAATAATTGAATCGAGGGAGCTCCTGCGTGAGTGATAATTCTACAATCACCGCGGCTCTCCGGGTAAACGTTAAGCTACACGGCGTTTACCCATAAAGCTGCTTGTCGTGAGCTACCCAATCCCTACCGCCAACGGTAGGGCAACGGATGCCGCTTGCAGCAATGGAGTGTGGTACAGAGAAACTATAAAGATATTAAAGAGAAATTACTCTTCAGAGAGATTCCCTAAACTCAGCTCACCCTGACGATCCCTGCAGGCGATACCTGAACATCTAGATATCGTGATCGTAGGGTTGTAATGGGCGAAACGGCCTGAACGCCGCGCCCGACCTGCTAGAGAGAGCTCTTACGTGAGTGAGTCCTATGTGATCACCGTGGCTCTGTCATAGAACGAGGGAGCTCCTGCGTGAGTGATAACTCCGAAATCACCGCGGCTCTCCGGGTAAACGTTAAGCTACACGGCGTTTACCCATAAAGCTGCATGTCGTGAGCTACCCAATCCCTGTCCCTGATGGCAGGGCAACGGATGCCGCATGCAGCAAAAGAGTGTGGTACAGAGAAACAAGTAACTAAAGAGATATGAAATGACAAGGTGAACGTCCCACCGATTTCAACTCACCAGGCAATGCCAGACTATCCCGTCGAAGCATGTGGCCTTCTCAACCTTCTCTCACCACCCCTCCCCATCTCCATCGCCCGAAAGGGTCGGGTGTGCGTGCAAGCGGCACGCAGCGAGTTCGCCTTCCCGTGGTTCCCCGTGAGCGCGGCGCTTGGGCGAGGAATACCATATCCTCCCACAAACGCACGCGGCCAAAGAACTCGTCCACTGTATACGTCTCGGTGGCACTGCTGGGTTTTTCCATCGCCCGTTCTACTTGAACAGTGGAGCCGCCTCGCTAAACTTAGATGTAAAATTTATGCTATGCGTATGCCTTAACGGCGAGGAAGCATATCCGATGCTACCTTCGAGGTGGCCGGATGCACAATAAATGTCCCTATCTACTGGGTCCTAGAAGGTCCAGGGTTTTATTCCCTGGTGCGCCAACCCCTCCTCCAAGTGGTAGGACCTGGACACCCTCGGGTGACCAACGGGGCTCTGGTAAAATGAGCTCTTACGTGAGTGAGTCCTATGCGATCACCGTGGCTCTAGTATAAGAAAGAGTTCCTACGTGAGTGAGTCCTATGCGATCACCGTGACTCTAATATAAGAGAGAGCTCCTACGTGAGTGAGTCCTATGAGGCCACCGTGGCTCTAATATAAGAAAGAGCTCCTACGTGAGTGAGTCCTATGAGACCACCGTGGCTCTAATATAAGAAAGAGCTCCTACGTGAGTGGGTCCTATGAGATCACCGTGGCTCTAATATAAGAAAGAGCTCCTACGTGAGTGAGTCCCATGAGGCCACCGTGGCTCTAATATAAGAAAGAGCTCCTACGTGAGTGAGTCCTATGCGATCACCGTGGCTCGCTTTGAATCGGAGAAATCCTCGCCGTGGTGTCGAAGGACCGGAGCGTAACCCGGTCGTACACCACGGGAGAAACTCCTAAGTGAGCGAAGCCTCCGGTAGTCCCACCGGAGCCTACACCCCGAGCCACGCGGCAAATGCCACGAGCCAAGATGAGGGTAGAGGAGTGACAAGCGGTGCGTAATGATATGAGCGCACCGCGCCGCCAGCATGTGAAACAGGCATGTGCTGGAAGGGCGACGCCTAGCCGGCGCGTGAGGAAGGCACGCGACGGCAAAGACACGTTTTAATGGGGGCGTGTAACCGCTTGCATGAATAATGTAGTCTAGAAGCAGCTACAAAGCCTCCGACGGAGGGAATAGAGCTAAACGTCGGAGGAACTCGCAGTCGAATGAAGAGGGCATTCAGAACTTGCGAATAGGAGCGAAAGACATGAGTCGAAATAGACGGGAACTACGACACCCGTCTAGTAATCTAGTAAGCAAGTGCTGGAGGCAATACGCCTCCAGCACTTAGAGGAATCGATGAGTACTATAGAGGCAACACGCCGCTGGTACTTATTGATTCCTATTTTGCTTTGAGCACTTTTGCAGATTTGCATGTTGTATGTCCAGCAATGTGCAGGGCGGCAAAAAAGATCCGACGGGGCGATGTTCTCCCCAATGAGCCTGCAGAGTCAGTGGCAACACGCCGCCAACTCGAAAAGACAATCCCAGAAGCAATACGCTGCTGGGACTTAGAAAAATCGGGTCACCCAAAAGCAATACGCCGCTGGGGACTCGATAAAATCGGGGGAAGCAACACGCCGCCGGAAGATAGCCGATAAACATGCAAGCGGAGGCGCCGTTGTCACTAAAATTATATAGAGGTGGACGCCGAGGTGACGCTCCAACGGAGCACTTAAAAGTGGAGGAGACAACCACTATAAGTACTTGTCTCCCATTTCCCTAGCCGCTGGGCCGTCCCACCCGACGTGCTAGCACCCTGTCGGAAACGAGCCGCTGCCGACCGAGGCCCGGAACTCCTGCGAGAGTCACACTGTGACCGCGGTTTCGAGCTCCATCGAGAGTCAGGCAGAGGCCAAAATTACAGAGAACAATTACAACTAGTCGCTCCGACAGGAGGATCCCTCCGTGCACTAACCTATACTCCTTCACTTTTCCAGCTGACCCGGGCACTGGGGGTCTACCAAACCAGCCGCGCTAAAAATTTACAAACATGATGGTCTCCTCAAGCTCAAAATACTCCGGAGGTAAACTCGCTCCCCATTCGGATCTCCGGGTGGGAGCTGGGCCGGGGGAGACTAACATGGAAGCGGTGAGAAGACTTCGGCCGGCAACACTTCGCCCGTCAGAGGTCGGAGGACAACGTGGGACACACACGGTCGCACCATCAGTCGAGACGCGGAGCCCCCGCGTAACGCGATCGACGACTGCGGCCGCCTCCCTCGCGAATTCTCATCACCGCGCTTCCTCCCTCTCCGCGCCGACGATGGTGCAGACCCAACGAGGTTCCGGTCTTCAGGCCGTTCAAAACCACCCGGGAAGGGAATCGGGAATTAGCTCCGCGATTAGCTCCGCGAACAGTCCCGCGATTGCATGCGAAACCGCGTCCGTGCCCGCGTCGACCAGGGCTTCTGTGCCCGCAAGCGCTTCGTCTCCGCTCTCGACCAGCGTCCCCACTACCCACTCGAACGTACAACAAGGAGAAAGGCTCTCGGAGCCCGCGACCGCGAATGCGTACACGGGAATTAGGATAATGCAACTGAACATGCGACGTTCAGATGTAGTCAGCGGCGAAGTGCGTCAGCTTGTAACCGAAAAGCGACTTGACGTCCTGTTATTGCAGGAAATGTACGTCAGGAAGCAGGGCGCGAGCAGCACTATTTGTAGCTTAGGAACCGGAGTGAGGATCGTGGCCGACCAAACACAAACTCCGTGGGCTGCCGTAGCCGTTTGTAACCCTCACTTCGACGTAGTATTCGTCTCGCAGCTCAGCAACTCCCACTGCGCGTGTGCAGAAGTGCTGGCACCCGGCTGCTCGTTCTACGTCGTATCGTGCTACTTTCAGTACTGCGACGAGATAGAGAAGCACCTCAGTCACCTCGAAATGGTGTTCCGTTCGCTGAGGGGGCAGAGAATGTTAGTTTCGTTAGACGCGAACGCGCGATCACCCCTCTGGGGCCCACAGACCGCCGACGACAGAGGAGCCCAGTTGGAAGCACTCATAGCATCTTTCAACATGGAAGTTGTGAACGACATCAAGCAGCCGCCAACCTTCTGGACACCGGGAGGATCATCCTACATCGACGTGACATTGGCGTCACCATCAATGGCCGGACTCATCCGCGAATGGAACGTCAGGGACGACTGGACAACGAGCGACCACAGAGCCGTGGACATCAGACTGCGGGCACCAAAGAAGACTTCACCATCATCAGCAGGACGGAACGCAGCCAACACCAGATTCAACACGAAGAAAGCCAACTGGGAGAAGTTCGAGGAGCGCTTAGCCGATCTCTCCCGAACGAGACTGGCGCCCCTCGAACTGGAGTCGGCGGAAGGGGTCGAGAAAATGGCAGAAACGCTTGCAGACATCATAACTGATGCCTGCACAGCGTCGATGCCACGTAAACGTAAGTTTAGGAAGTCCAACCCGTGGTGGACGAAAGAGCTCACGGAGCTCAAGAAGGCCGCATACCAGCGGAGACGTGCCTTCCAGCAAGAAAGAGACGAGCTCGCTCGCCCCCAGAAGAAGCTGGCCTACCGCTCTTCGGTGCGTGAGTACAGCAGGGAGGTGAAGAAGGCGAAGCTCAAGAGCTGGCAGAAGTTCGTAACGTCGCACGGGAACGAGGAGCCCTGGGGTACCGTATACAAACTCCAGGCGAAGAAACTCCAAGTTCAGAGTGTGCTTAGCACACTCCGGCGTGATAATGGTCATACGACCAGCGCGGTAGAAACAGCTAAGTTGCTGCTGGAAGCACACGTCCCCGAAGATCGCGTAGAAGAAGATACGCGCGAGCAGCGTACGATTAGAGAAAGTGCACGGATCGCGCCAAGCACTGAAGACGCCTCTCCGTTCGTTAAAGAGGAAGTCATCGACGCGGTTAAGACCTTCAAAAATAATAAAGCACCGGGGCTTGATTGTATTGAAGTCGGAGTGCTAAAGGCAGCGGCCAAAGTCATTCCCGACCAACTGGTACGGCTCTTCAACGGGTGCCTTCAGTGGGGCGTCTTCCCCTCGATCTGGAAGGAGGGCTCCCTCAGAGTTCTCTTGAAGGGCGAAGGGAAAGACGTGAAGGACCCGAAATCATACCGACCGATTTGCCTCCTCTCTGTTGTAGGGAAACTATTCGAGAAACTCCTCAAGAGGAGAATAGACCAGACCGCGATGGCACCTGGCCAGATTTCCGATCGGCAGTACGGCTTCATGCCTAACAAATCGACAGAGCTCGCGATCGCCGAGCTACGCCGCATAGTTGATTCTACCGAGGATCGATATGCGGTGGGGCTGCTCTTCGACATTTCGGGCGCGTTCGACAACGTTTGGTGGCCCTTAGTACTACGGAGTCTAAGAGAGCGTGGCTGCCCGCGAAACGTATTCCAGGTGATCGCGAACTACTTCGACGACCGCAATGTGAGCATTGCGGTAGGAGAAGAGAGGGTCTCCAAGCGCGCCTCTAGAGGATGCCCTCAGGGCTCTGTCCTCGCACCGGCGTGCTGGAATCTTATGTTCGACGAACTCCTGAGAATACTCGAAGAATTGATCCCGGGTAAATTCATCGCGTACGCGGACGACCTCATCATAGTTATAACCGGGAACAGTAGGAAAGAGATAGAAGACAAGGCACAGCAAGCGGTCGACCAGATCGTAAGCTGGTGCAAATCCGCGAAGCTCGAACTGTCAGCCCGCAAAACGGAAGCAATCGTGCTTAAGAGCGGCTACATCGAGCAGAAATTATTAGGAAGCAGGGGAGGCTCGCGCCCGGATAGGAAACGAAAGACCGTTCGGCACAAGGCAAATCTCACGAACAGACCACCGACCATTCGAATAGGGCAAACTACAATCGCGTTCAAGTCCGCCGTGCGATACCTAGGCGTCCACTTCGATAGCGGCATGGGTGTCCGATCCCACTGCCAATACCTATGCGACAAGGTCGGGTCGCTCTTCGCGAAATTCGGGAAGCTCGCGAGAAGCCGATGGGGACTTAGATTCAGGGCTCTCTCCGTAATATATCGCGGAGTCTTCCTGCCGATGGCGACTTATGCAGCCGCCGGCTGGTCAGACTTGTGCGGAGAGAAAGAACTGAGAACGCTCAGGGGCATGCAGCGTCGTGCTCTTACTGCGGTGACTGGCGCATATCGCTGGTCATCGTGGGACAGCATGTGCGTCGTAGCTGGAGCGGTCCCGATCGACATCTTGCTAGAGCAGCGTAGGGCACTCTTCAAGACGAGGAACGGTATGGACGCCAGTTTCGGGAGCATCGTCGTACGCGCGGGAAACGACGATGCAAAAGATTTGTTACAGGCGGAAGCAGCGAAGGTGTGGCAGACCAAGTGGGATGCCTCCCACAAAGGCCGAACAACACACGCCTTCTTCAACGACATCGAAGAGCGGATGGAAGCGAAGTGGATGAGACCGAGCCACTACACATCGCAAGTGCTCACAGGCCACGGAAAATTCAACGCGCGACTCCATGCGTACGGAGCCATCGACAGCAGCAACTGCGCCTGCGGAAGCGAGGAGGACACAGTCGGACACTTCCTCCTCGACTGCCCGATCTTCGACCCTCAGAGGGAGGCTCTGCGAGACATAGTTCCCATCGGCGATTGGAGATGGCCGGAAGCGGCACATCACCTAGTATCGTCTCCAGAGACCTCCTCTCTGTTCGAAGAGTTCTGCCGCGAGACCCTGTGGCTGAAGGCACTTCAGGATCAGAAGTAGAGACAGACAAGTAAGAAGTAAGTAAGTGAAAAGTGCAAAGTGTAAAGTGTAAAGGAAAACTAAGTGTAAGTGAAAGCGCGAAGACTTAAATAAAATACCAAGGACAACGTGAAACTTGGACAAACCGGAGCGTCCTATCGAGCTGCATCGTAGCGCTCGGGAGGGCACGTCAGCCCCGCGAGAAGACTTGCGGATACACTGCCGCGCCGGACCTCCACCAAGGAACAGAAATGTTCCACCTTATTTTCAGGAGTCCCGCCTCTCCTCTTTTCCTACTTCCATCGCCCTTAAGGGTCGGGTGTGCGTGCGAGCGGCACGCAGCGAGTTCGCCTTCCCGTGGTTCCCCGTGAGCGTAGGCGACCGAGCGAGGAGCTATCCTCGATCGGCCGCCTGCGGCCAAAGAACTCGTCCACCGTACACGTCTCGGTGGCACTGCTGGATTTTTCCATTGCCCGCTCTACTTGAACAGTGGAGCCGCCTCGCTAAAAGTAGATATAAAATTTATGCTATGCGTATGCCTTAACGGCGAGGAAGCATATCCGATGTCTACCTTCGGGGAGGCCGGGTGCACATTAAATGTCCCTATCTACTGGGTCTTAGAAGGTCCAGGGTTCTATTCCCTGGTGCGCCAACCCCCCCTCCACGCGGTAGGACCTGGAAACCCTCGGGTGACCAACGGGGCTCTGGTAGAAAGTGAGCTCTTACGTGAGTGAGTCCTATGTGATCACCGTGGCTCTGGCAGAAAGAGAGAGCTCTTACGTGAGTGAGTCCTATGCGATCACCGTGGCTCAAGTATAAGAGAGAGTCCTTACGAGAGTGAGTCCTATGTGATCACCGTGGCTCTATCATAGAACGAGGGAGCTCCTGCGTGAGTGATAATTCTGCAATTACCGCGGCTCTCCGAGTAAACGTTAAACTACACGGCGTTTACCCATAAAGTTGCTTGTCGTGAGCTACCCAATCCCTACCGCCAACGGTAGGGCAACGGATGCCGCTTGCAGCTAGAAGTGTAGTACAGAGAAATAATTGAATCGAGGGAGCTCCTGCGTGAGTGACAATTCTACAATCACCGCGGCTCTCCGGGTAAACGTTAAGCTACACGGCGTTTACCCATAAAGCTGCTTGTCGTGAGCTACCCAATCCCTACCGCCAACGGTAGGGCAACGGATGCCGCTTGCAGCAATGGAGTGTGGTACAGAGAAACTATAAAGATACTAAAGAGAAATTACTCTTCAGAGAGATTCCCTAAACTCAACTCACCCTGACGATCCCCGCAGGCGATACCTGAACATCTAGATATCGTGATCGTAGGGTTGTAATGGGCGAAACGGCCTGAACGCCGCGCCCGACCTGCTAGAGAGAGTTCTTACGTGAGTGAGTCCTATGTGATCACCGTGGCTCTGTCATAGAACGAGGGAGCTCCTGCGTGAGTGATAACTCCGAAATCACCGCGGCTCTCCGGGTAAACGTTAAGCTACACGCCGTTTACCCATAAAGTTGCATGTCGTGAGCTACCCAATCCCTACCGCTGATGGCAGGGCAACGGATGCCGCATGCAGCAAAAGAGTGTGGTACAGAGAAATAAGTAACTAAAGAGATATGAAATGACAAGGTGAACGTCCCACCTATTTCAACTCACCAGGCAATGCCAGACTATCCCGTCGAAGCATGTGGCCTTCTCAACCTTCTCTCACCTCCCCTCCCCATCTCCATCGCCCGAAAGGGTCGGGTGTGCGTGCAAGCGGCACGCAGCGAGTTCGCCTTCCCGTGGTTCCCCGTGAGCGCGGCGCTTGGGCGAGGAATACCATATCCTCCCACAAACGCACGCGGCCAAAGAACTCGTCCACTGCATACGTCTCGGTGGCACTGCTGGGTTTTTCCATCGCCCGTTCTACTTGAACAGTGGAGCCGCCTCGCTAAACTTAGATGTAAAATTTATGCTATGCGTATGCCTTAACGGCGAGGAAGCATATCCGATGCTACCTTCGAGGTGGCCGGATGCACAATAAAAAAAATGTCCCTATCTACTGGGTCCTAGAAGGTCCAGGGTTTTATTCCCTGGTGCGCCAACCCCTCCTCCAAGTGGTAGGACCTGGACACCCCCGGGTGACTAACGGGGCTCTGGTTGGAAGTGCTCTTACGTGAGTGATCGCTTGCGATCACCGTGGCACTCGCAAAATCGGAAAACTCCTCGCCGTGGCAACGACCCACCGGAGCGTAACCCGGTGGTACGTCACGGGAGTGAGACCGAGGGTCTTACCTTAACTGTGTGTCGGACCGCGGGGAGAAAAACCCCTAAACAAATCCCGACCTCTAAGCCGGAGACCGCGGTGAAAGAGGGTCGACGTTCCTTGCACGAACGTCGATGATCGATGGGAGCATTGATCGCCTAGTGGCTA
>NW_027469088.1:2120000-2127500 GCF_051020765.1 Lasioglossum baleicum | reverse complement strand
TGCTTCTACTTACAGCGGCGTATTGCCTTATTCACAGCGGCGTATTGCCTCTATTTACAGCGGCGTATTGCCTTATTTACAGCGGCGTGTTGCTTCTACTTACAGCGGCGTATTGCCTCTATTTACAGCGGCGTATTGCCTTATTTACAGCGGCCCATTTCCAGAGTTCCAGCGGCGTATACCTTCATGTTGTAGCGCCGTACTGCTTCATCTTCTAGCAGCGTATTGCCGGAGTTCTAGCAGCATATTCCTTATATTATTAGAACAATGTAGCTGAAATAACCAATTATCCCATACGAATGCCACCTGAAAATAATACATGTGATTTAAAAGTAAAAAATTAAAATATAAATTTTTTATTTTATTAATAAGATACGAATAATACAATATGAACATAGTGTATAATTTCAAACAATTACATGTTGTTTTATTGACAATTAAATGGCCCAAAACCGGCATCTCAATATCCGCACAAATCCACAGACATGGTTTGAACGAAAAAAAAGGTAGGGACAGAGGGAAACTCGTTAATCCAAACACGCGCATCGCAAACATATCCGGGGACGATCTAGCTAACAGTACAGACCAAAACTGACTCCCGCCGTTTACCCGCACGACCGATAGAACACGATTAGTACACGTCGAAATATAACTCGGAAAATTATTTCTCAATAACTCGATAAATACTCATGCTAACACTTTCATACTTGATATTTGTCTTCGAAATGCTTTACCACACGATGATCTAATATTTATAATTGTCCGAGTCAACCGGAAAGATAAGTTTACTCTTGGCGGTCGGAGCAATATTTCTCAAAAACTCGAGCAATACGCGTCCGAGAGCTTTGAAACTCGAGAAATATTGATGACAAGCGGTATCGTGCGTGGATATAACGATTAAAGTCGTGCGGGAGCTCGGGGAGAAAAGTTTACTCTTGGCGGTTGGACTTAGAAAAATTTCGCTCGAGCTCCTTCGCAGGGCGATCCGACGCGCCTCGGCGCGCGAACGATTCGTTCGAGCGGCCGAGCAAGCGATGCGCTCCGAACATTATTCTCAGTTTATTCGATAAATACTCATCCGAGCGCTTTCATACTTGATATTTGTCTTCGAAATGCTTTACCACACGATGATCTAATATTTATAATTGTCCGAGTCAACCGGAAAGATAAGTTTACTCTTGGCGGTCGGAGCAATATTTCTCAAAAACTCGAGCAATACGCGTCCGAGAGCATTGAAACTCGAGAAATATTGATGACAAGCGGTATCGTGCGTGGATATAACGATTAAACTCGTGCGAGAGCTCGGGGAGAAAAGTTTACTCTTGGCGGTTGGACTTAGAAAAATTTCGCTCGAGCTCCTTCGCACGGCGATCCGACGCGCCTCGGCGCGCGAACGATTCGTTCGAGCGGCCGAGCAAGCGATGCGCTCCGAACATTATTCTCAGTTTATTCGATAAATACTCATCCGAGCGCTTTCATACTTGATATTTGTCTTCGAAATGCTTTACCACACGATGATCTAATATTTATAATGGTCTGGGAACGCTAGGAAAAAAGTTTACTCTTGGCGGTTGGACTTGGAAAAATTTCGCTCGAGCTCCTTCGCAGGGCGATCCGACGCGCCTCGGCGCGCGAACGATTCGTTCGAGCGGCCGAGCAAGCGATGCGCTCCGAACATTATTCTCAGTTTATTCGATAAATACTCATCCGAGCGCTTTCATACTTGATATTTGTCTTCGAAATGCTTTACCACACGATGATCTAATATTTATAATTGTCCGAGTAAGCCGGAAAGATAAGTTTACTCTTGGCGGTCGGAGCAATATTTCACAAAAACTGGAGCAATACGCGTCCGAGAGCTTTGAAACTCGAGAAATATTGATGACAAGCGGTATCGTGCGTGGATATAACGATTAAACTCGTGCGAGAGCTCGGGGAGAAAAGTTTACTCTTGGCGGTTGGACTTAGAAAAATTTCGCACGAGCTCCTTCGCACGGCGATACGACGCGCCTCGGCGCGCGAACGATTCGTTCGAGCGGCCGAGCAAGCGATGCGCTCCGAACATTATTCTCAGTTTATTCGATAAATACTCATCCGAGCGCTTTCATACTTGATATTTGTCTTCGAAATGCTTTACCACACGATGATCTAATATTTATAATTGTCCGAGTAAGCCGGAAAGATAAGTTTACTCTTGGCGGTCGGAGCAATATTTCACAAAAACTGGAGCAATACGCGTCCGAGAGCTTTGAAACTCGAGAAATATTGATGACAAGCGGTATCGTGCGTGGATATAACGATTAAAGTCGTGCGGGAGCTCGGGGAGAAAAGTTTACTCTTGGCGGTTGGACTTAGAAAAATTTCGCTCGAGCTCCTTCGCAGGGCGATCCGACGCGCCTCGGCGCGCGAACGATTCGTTCGAGCGGCCGAGCAAGCGATGCGCTCCGAACATTATTCTCAGTTTATTCGATAAATACTCATCCGAGCGCTTTCATACTTGATATTTGTCTTCGAAATGCTTTACCACACGATGATCTAATATTTATAATTGTCCGAGTAAGCCGGAAAGATAAGTTTACTCTTGGCGGTCGGAGCAATATTTCACAAAAACTGGAGCAATACGCGTTCGAGAGCTTTGAAACTCGAGAAATATTGATGACAAGCGGTATCGTGCGTGGATATAACGATTAAAGTCGTGCGGGAGCTCGGGGAGAAAAGTTTACTCTTGGCGGTTGGACTTAGAAAAATTTCGCTCGAGCTCCTTCGCACGGCGATCCGACGCGCCTCGGCGCGCGAACGATTCGTTCGAGCGGCCGAGCAAGCGATGCGCTCCGAACATTATTCTCAGTTTATTCGATAAATACTCATCCGAGCGCTTTCATACTTGATATTTGTCTTCGAAATGCTTTACCACACGATGATCTAATATTTATAATTGTCCGAGTAAGCCGGAAAGATAAGTTTACTCTTGGCGGTCGGAGCAATATTTCACAAAAACTGGAGCAATACGCGTTCGAGAGCTTTGAAACTCGAGAAATATTGATGACAAGCGGTATCGTGCGTGGATATAACGATTAAAGTCGTGCGGGAGCTCGGGGAGAAAAGTTTACTCTTGGCGGTTGGACTTAGAAAAATTTCGCTCGAGCTCCTTCGCACGGCGATCCGACGCGCCTCGGCGCGCGAACGATTCGTTCGAGCGGCCGAGCAAGCGATGCGCTCCGAACATTATTCTCAGTTTATTCGATAAATACTCATCCGAGCGCTTTCATACTTGATATTTGTCTTCAAAATGCTTTACCACACGATGATCTAATATTTATAATTGTCCGAGTAAGCCGGAAAGATAAGTTTACTCTTGGCGGTCGGAGCAATATTTCTCAAAAACTGAAGCAATACGCGTCCGAGAGCTTTGAAACTCGAGAAATATTGATGACAAGCGGTATCGTGCGTGGATATAACGATTAAAGTCGTGCGGGAGCTCGGGGAGAAAAGTTTACTCTTGGCGGTTGGACTTAGAAAAATTTCGCTCGAGCTCCTTCGCACGGCGATCCGACGCGCCTCGGCGCGCGAACGATTCGTTCGAGCGGCCGAGCAAGCGATGCGCTCCGAACATTATTCTCAGTTTATTCGATAAATACTCATCCGAGCGCTTTCATACTTGATATTTGTCTTCGAAATGCTTTACCACACGATGATCTAATATTTATAATTGTCCGAGTAAGCCGGAAAGATAAGTTTACTCTTGGCGGTCGGAGCAATATTTCACAAAAACTGGAGCAATACGCGTTCGAGAGCTTTGAAACTCGAGAAATATTGATGACAAGCGGTATCGTGCGTGGATATAACGATTAAAGTCGTGCGGGAGCTCGGGGAGAAAAGTTTACTCTTGGCGGTTGGACTTAGAAAAATTTCGCTCGAGCTCCTTCGCACGGCGATCCGACGCGCCTCGGCGCGCGAACGATTCGTTCGAGCGGCCGAGCAAGCGATGCGCTCCGAACATTATTCTCAGTTTATTCGATAAATACTCATCCGAGCGCTTTCATACTTGATATTTGTCTTCAAAATGCTTTACCACACGATGATCTAATATTTATAATGGTCTGGGAACGCTAGGAAAAAAGTTTACTCTTGGCGGTTGGACTTAGAAAAATTTCGCTCGGTCGGAGTTGCTCGCAATGCGCCCGGAACATTATTCTGAGTTTATTCGATAAATATTCATCCTAAAGCTTTGATACTTGATATTTATTGTTAGAATGCGTTATTATACAATGATCTAATATTTATAATGGTCTGGGAACGCTAGGAAAAAAGTTTACTCTTGGCGGTTGGACTTAGAAAAATTTCGCTCGGTCGGAGTTGCTCGCAATGCGCCCGGAACATTATTCTGAGTTTATTCGATAAATATTCATCCTAGAGCTTTGATACTTGATATTTATTGTTAGAATGCGTTATTATACAATGATCTAATATTTATAATGGTCTGGGAACGCTAGGAAAAAAGTTTACTCTTGGCGGTTGGACTTAGAAAAATTTCGCTCGGTCGGAGTTGCTCGCAATGCGCCCGGAACATTATTCTGAGTTTATTCGATAAATATTCATCCTAGAGCTTTGATACTTGATATTTATTGTTAGAATGCGTTATTATACAATGATCTAATATTTATAATGTTCTGGGAACGCTAGGAAAAAAGTTTACTCTTGGCGGTTGGACTTAGAAAAATTTCGCTCGGTCGGAGTTGCTCGCAATGCGCCCGGAACATTATTCTGAGTTTATTCGATAAATATTCATCCTAAAGCTTTGATACTTGATATTTATTGTTAGAATGCGTTATTATACAATGATCTAATATTTATAATGGTCTGGGAACGCTAGGAAAAAAGTTTACTCTTGGCGGTTGGACTTGGAAAAATTTCGCTCGGTCGGAGTTGCTCGCAATGCGCCCGGAACATTATTCTGAGTTTATTCGATAAATATTCATCCTAAAGCTTTGATACTTGATATTTATTGTTAGAATGCGTTATTATACAATGATCTAATATTTATAATGGTCTGGGAACGCTAGGAAAAAAGTTTACTCTTGGCGGTTGGACTTAGAAAAATTTCGCTCGGTCGGAGTTGCTCGCAATGCGCCCGGAACATTATTCTGAGTTTATTCGATAAATATTCATCCTAAAGCTTTGATACTTGATATTTATTGTTAGAATGCGTTATTATACAATGATCTAATATTTATAATGGTCTGGGAACGCTAGGAAAAAAGTTTACTCTTGGCGGTTGGACTTAGAAAAATTTCGCTCGGTCGGAGTTGCTCGCAATGCGCCCGGAACATTATTCTGAGTTTATTCGATAAATATTCATCCTAAAGCTTTGATACTTGATATTTATTGTTAGAATGCGTTATTATACAATGATCTAATATTTATAATGGTCTGGGAACGCTAGGAAAAAAGTTTACTCTTGGCGGTTGGACTTAGAAAAATTTCGCTTCGGTCGGAGTTGCTCGCAATGCGCCCGGAACATTATTCTGAGTTTATTCGATAAATATTCATCCTAGAGCTTTGATACTTGATATTTATTGTTAGAATGCGTTATTATACAATGATCTAATATTCATAATGGTCTGGGAACGCTAGGAAAAAAGTTTACTCTTGGCGGTTGGACTTAGAAAAATTTCGCTTCGGTCGGAGTTGCTCGTAATGCGCCTGGAACATTATTCTGAGTTTATTCGATAAATATTCATCCTAGAGCTTTGATACTTGATATTTATTGTTAGAATGCGTTATTATACAATGATCTAATATTTATAATGGTCTGGGAACGCTAGGAAAAAAGTTTACTCTTGGCGGTTGGACTTAGAAAAATTTCACTTCGGTCGGAGTTGCACGCAATGCGCCCGGAACATTATTCTGAGTTTATTCGATAAATATTCATCCTAGAGCTTTGATACTTGATATTTATTGTTAGAATGCTTTATTATACAATGATCTAATATTTATAATGGTCTAGATACGATAGAAAGATAAGTTTACTCTTGGCGGTTGGACTTGAAAAATGTTCAAAGTACCGAGATAGTATATGAAAAGTTGAATATTTTGTGTTAAATATCCTGGAAATATAAATATTTATTGTGTTGTACAAAAAAATTTTTCATGCAAAAATTTTTCTAAGTCCCAACAGCCCCGCCGGACGGGCTGTTGCCGCGGCGGTTTGCACCCATAAGCGCGCGTGCTATTCACCGCGCGGCGCCGGCGTCCTTGCCGGCCGTTCGGTATCCTTAAGAGACTCGACGGTTCGGCGAGTCGGGCGGTTCAGCGCGCGCTTGGGGCTATTCTACGATCTCGGTCGAGAAGCAGTTCACGGCGCCTCGAGACTTCGGTCTCGACTGTTTCGTTCCGTACTTCGTTTAGAACTTTTCTCTACACAGCATTGCCACGGGTCGGTGTCTAAGACCGAATGGCCCTTATGTGGCGAGCCTCCCATCGAGGAGGTTGGTGACTTGTATGCACTGATGTGTATACTCGTACTAACTGAGCATCAACTCTTCTATCCGAGCTAAAAGTTTGAGATAGTTATGGAAAGATGTTTGAGAGAAACTAAAACTAGAAAGAAGTCAAACTTCTTGTTTGCAGAGAAACGAAAAGTAAATAAAATGAGGTTGGCTTTCGGAGGGGCATTGTTACACCCAGAGCCCAGCATGCGTCCTGTCCGCGCTTCCTCGGCACTTGTGTCGATTGTCCAGCGCCCGTGGTTACGTGCTACGTGGGATACTCGTGCTACCAGATGTTAGCTCAACCTGAGAACGCAAGGAAATATAAGAATTTGTTCTCGAGAGAAACCCAAAAGGGAAATATTAAACATGAATTTTATGCACTACACGTAATGATTTGTGATGTTATGAGAAAAATATAAACCGAGAACGCAGGAATATCTGGCAAATGAATTTGTTCGAGGTTAAGAAAGAAAGGAAAAGAAGGAAGGTGGCAATATGATATAAACTCGTTCGAAAGGTTCTCTGAGAATTCGAACGAGTAAAAATGAATTTATACAAAACTTAAGAGAGAAGAGAGATTGAGGGAGGAATATGATATAAACTCGTTCGAAAGGTTCTCTGAGAATTCGAACGAGTAAAAATGAATTTATACAAAACTATAAGAGAGAAGAGATTGAGGGAGGAATATGATATAAACTCGTTCGAAAGGTTCTCTGAGAATTCGAACGAGTAAAAATGAATTTATACAAAACTATAAGAGAGAAGAGATTGAGGGAGGAATATGATATAAACTCGTTCGAAAGGTTCTCTGAGAATTCGAACGAGTAAAAAGGAATTTTTATACAAAACTATAAGAGAGTGTCGTCGACCTGTCTCTGAAAGAGCTGGCGACGAAAAGACACACATATTTATTATATATTGAAAAATCGACAAAAATTGTCGAAGCTCCCTGGTTGATCCTGCCAGTAGTCATATGCTTGTCTCAAAGATTAAGCCATGCATGTCTCAG
>NW_027469088.1:2097500-2110000 GCF_051020765.1 Lasioglossum baleicum | reverse complement strand
GCGGCGTATTGCTTTCGATCCCAGCGGCGTATTGCTTTCAGCTCCAGCGGCGTATTGTTTTCGATCCCAGCGGCGTATTGCTTTCAGTTCCGGCGGCGTATTGCTTTCGATCCCAGCGGCGTATTGCTTTCGTCTGCAGCGGCGTATTGCTTTCAGCTCCAGCGGCGTATTGCTTTCGATCCCAGCGGCGTATTGCTTTCGACTGTAGCGGCGTATTGCTTTCAGCTCCAGCGGCGTATTGCTTTCAGTTCCGGCGGCGTATTGCTTTCGTCTGCAGCGGCGTATTGCTTCTATTCACAGCGGCGTATTGCCTTATTCACAGCGGCGTGTTGCTTCTACTTACAGCGGCGTATTGCCTTATTCACAGCGGCGTATTGCCTCTATTTACAGCGGCGTGTTGCTTCTACTTACAGCGGCGTATTGCCTTATTCACAGCGGCGTATTGCCTCTATTTACAGCGGCGTATTGCCTTATTTACAGCGGCGTGTTGCTTCTACTTACAGCGGCGTATTGCCTTATTCACAGCGGCGTATTGCCTCTATTTACAGCGGCGTATTGCCTTATTTACAGCGGCGTGTTGCTTCTACTTACAGCGGCGTATTGCCTCTATTTACAGCGGCGTATTGCCTTATTTACAGCGGCCCATTTCCAGAGTTCCAGCGGCGTATACCTTCATGTTGTAGCGCCGTACTGCTTCATCTTCTAGCAGCGTATTGCCGGAGTTCTAGCAGCATATTCCTTATATTATTAGAACAATGTAGCTGAAATAACCAATTATCCCATACGAATGCCACCTGAAAATAATACATGTGATTTAAAAGTAAAAAATTAAAATATAAATTTTTTATTTTATTAATAAGATACGAATAATACAATATGAACATAGTGTATAATTTCAAACAATTACATGTTGTTTTATTGACAATTAAATGGCCCAAAACCGGCATCTCAATATCCGCACAAATCCACAGACATGGTTTGAACGAAAAAAAAGGTAGGGACATTTAGTTTTGGCGACCCCCCTGAAGAAGGGATGCTGCACCTCGGAGTTTCCTCCATATCAGCAACGCCGGCCCGGTTGTTCTGGCCTTTCTCCCATTTTCTTTCCCGCCAGTCTGTTGGTTACTTCTCAGGATTTAGGACTCAGGATTTAGGGTCCAGGATATGGGATGCAGGATTTAGTTTCTAGTGTCTCATTTCACTTGGAGTATGGTCAGTAATGTGTTTGGATGTGTTCCAAATGTTCCATAATTCTTGCGGCAACCTTCGCCATCACTCCTCGAGTCTCGCGGAACCTCGATTTCTCCTCCACCACGTCTCCTCCTTTCTAAGGAGTATTTTCTTGGCAGCCTGGGCGAGGGCCCTGTATGTGTCCTCGCGAATAATGCTCGTTCCGGTTGGGGGCCAGTCAAGGCCCTTCTCCTGGCAGACCGCACGGTACTCCCTCCTCTCTGTCTCATATAAGGGGCAGTGGAACATCACATGCATTGGGGACTCACCCGCGGCCCCGCAGAGGCAGCCGGGGTCATCGGACAACCCTCTCTCATGCAGCTTCTCAGCGAAATCCCCATGCCCTGACAGGAACTGGACGACGTAGTGTTCTAGGAACATCCACTTCATGAGAAGCCTGTCCAGCACGTTGGGGAAGAGTCCATGAGTGTGTCTGCCGGTCGTGGATTCGTCCCACCTGGTCTGCCACTCTCGCAGCAGATACTCAATCACCTCACTGTTGAGGTCCATGTCCGAACGCCCACCATCGAAGTCCTCCGGGAAGCTATAGCCATTGATGTCGAAGCTTCTCCCTCTAGAAGCCTTGTATCGGATGTCCAGGCGTCGCATATGCAGGTCAATCGGGGGGGCGCCTGCGACGATGAGGAGGGCGTCCGTGGCGACAGTTCTGTACGCTCTAGTTACACGCAGAAGCGCCTGCCTCTGCGCCGCTTGCAAGGCTTTAAGGCCAGTTCCGGTCATCAGATCCATCCAAGCCGGAGCCGCGTATGCAACGATAGGGAGGAACAGTCCGGTGTACAAAGTCCGCAGTGCCTTGTGTCTAAGTCCCCATGTGCGTCGCGCCACCGCAGCGAGAGCGTTGATCTTTTGCAAGCCCTTATCCTTCACCTTCTTGATGTGGGTATTAATCTTCATGCCTGTGTCGAAGTGTACCCCCAAGTACCTCACGCACTCGGCCATGCGGACCTGTTTTCCTTGGACTCTAACCGCTGGTGGTCTGCTCCTCGCAAACGATCCCCTCAGCATGATCATCTCGGTCTTCTCTCCAGCCAGAGAAAGTTTCTCCCGAGAACACCAACCCTCAATCGTCGCGATCGCCGCACGCGCCCTTCCCTCAATCTCGGCTCTGGTGTTACCAGCGATGAGCAGCGAGAGATCATCAGCATACGCGAAGACCTCGTGTCCATCCCTCTCCAAGGTCATCAGGAGGTCGTCGAACACCAGGTTCCAGAAAGGGGGAGCCGCCACGGAGCCCTGCGGGCAACCCCTCGTTACGCCCTTCTCCACTCTTCCGCTCCTACCGACAAGTATGACCCGTCTGTCAGACAGGTAGTCGGATACCAGGGAATACAAGTTCCCGGGACAGTTCCTCTCCCTGAGGTAATGCATAATGCTTGGCCACCAGACGTTATCGAAAGCGCCAGCAATGTCGAACATGATCGCGAGTACATACTTGCGATCGGAGGTCTCAACACACCTTCGCATCTCAACTATCGCGTCCACCGTTGACCTGCCCCTACGGAACCCGAACTGCCGCTGTGCTGCATACCCCGGCATCATGAAAGTCTCCTCTAGTCTCCCGACCATGAGCCTCTCGAGGGACTTCCCGATCACTGACAGGAGGCATATCGGGCGATAGGATTTCGCAAGCGCCTCATCCCTGTCCGTGCCCTTAAGCAACGCGCGCACTGAGCCAACCTTCCAGACCGCGGGGAAGCACCCGAACTCCAGACAGGCGTTGAACAACTTCAAGAACTCGGCACGGAGGACGCCATATGAGGCCTTGTAAACGATAACCTCGATGAGATCGGGTCCCGGGGCCTTGCCGTTCCGGAGGGAGGCGACGGCCTCCCCGATCTCGGCGTCGGCGAACCTCGAGACATCCGGCGCCGTCGGAGGCGGCGCGAGGCGAGAGTTTCTCCTTTCAATCTGCTCCTCCGTGCTGTCAGGGGTGTCATCCGGAACAAGGGCGTTCAGGAGCTCCAGGGCGGAGTCCTCCCATGTGATCGGGCGGTCCGCGCCTACGCATCTCGTAGACAGCGCCATTTCCGGGCTGCACTTTCTCATACACGCCCTGTACACCAACCCCCACGGGTTTTCATTGCCCTCGTTGGTCACGAATTTCTGCCAGTCGGTCGTCTTGGCACGGTGGATCTCAGCCGTGTACCTGCGTCTAATCAGGAGGTATTCATTCCTCCGGGCGATCTTTCGCACCGGGTCCGTCTCAACCTGGAAGGCCTTTCTGGTCTTGTAGGTTTTCTTCTTCAGGGCCGTGAGATCTCGCGTCCACCATGGGACAGATCTATCATGTCGCTGCTTCCGCTGCAGGACAGCGTCGCAGGCAGACACGATGCAGTCCTGAATTAAGGCCGCCGCCACCTCCACCTCATCCTTGCTCCTCGGACCAAAATCCCGCAATCTGAGTCCCCTGATCTGCTGGAGGACATCCTGGAATCTCGACCAGTCCACTTCGGTCGTTCGGTAACGCTGGTGCAGCGCCGGTTCTCGGGTTCCGGTGGCCCCCGCTCGATCCGGGAATCCGACGCAGAAGGAGATAGGGTTGTGGTCACTCGTCGTCCATCCCTCATGCACAGCCCAGTCGCGGATGAGTCCGGCCGCCGCCTCCGTGGCCATAGTGACGTCGATGTTCGATTTTCCACAGTGGTTTCGGAAGGTGGGGGGGTTGTCTGGGCTATTGAGCACCACCAGGTTCTCCGACGCTATCGTTTCCTCCAGCATCACACCCCGACTGTCCAGAATCCCACTGTGCCACATGGGGGATTTAGCGTTCACGTCAGCCGCTATGATCAACCTCTGGCCGCGCAGTTCATGGCAGATGTCATGTATCAGGCTGAGATAGCGGTCGATGTCATGCGAGAACCTAAAGTAGATGCTGGCCAGATATATCCTTCCAGCAGCGCCCGAGATCTCAACACATGTACAGTACTCACTGGACAGGCGAGCAAGCTTCAGAACGTTGAGCCCTGGGTTACGTACGGCTATTGCCGCCATCACGTGAGACTGTGGTTTTCCCCCGGTGACAGTGAGACAGCCCCTGAGTCCCAGAAGTCGACCTCTGACATTGTATGGTTCCTGCATTAGCAAGATGTCAATGTCCTCGTCGTTCATCACTCTCCGCATCTCCAGCGAGACGTTGTGCGATCCCCGCATGTTATGTTGCGCGATTTTTAGCTCCCGGCCATTTATGGTGATATTATTGGCCATAGTCGGTTCTAGAAAGGACCTGGTTGATCGCGGCTTTGTATGCGGGACATTCATTGCTCTTCACGGAGTGGTGGTGGTCTCTTCCAAACCTCTGGCAGTTCGAGCAGACTGCCAATGAGCTTTTGTTTGGGCAGTCCTTGAAGCTGTGCCCCGCGGTTCCACAGTGTCCGCACGTCTCCTTTTCCGCTCGGCAGTACTTAGATGTGTGTCCGAATGCCTGACATTTGTAGCATCGTGTGGCAGCAATGTAATCTTGCGCATTGCAACGGCTCCAGCCGATGTACAATGATTCCTTTTTGAGCAGATAATTTCTAGCTTCGTTTGAGACCTCGAGGATGGTGTTACATGTTTCTTTGTTTTTGTCCCCGGATTTGAAAGCAACCCTCATTTGTTGTCTCATTCGTGTTCTTCCTTCCTGATCCACGTTCTGCTCAGCGATGGTGTCCAGCAGAGTCTCATCCGTGAGCATCCTTGGGGTGTTGTACAGGATGACCCGTGGGCTCTTTTTCTGAGGTGCGCCAACCACCAGTCCAGCTTCCCTGAGTTTCTCATTACCCAGGAGTGCAGTCACGTCGCTCGTTTTGGCCGTCTCGACAATAATTCCGTTCCCCTGGATTCCCCGTACGCCCACCACTTGAAGTCCATCACGTGCCGGGGATATGAGTTTCTGCACCGCTTCCTTTGTCGCCTCACTAGACACGAATGCTTTTGTGTCCTTAGGTACAATGGTTATTACATTAGGAGGGTTTCGCTTTAAGTTAGAGGCCATCGCGGATTTGGATCTCAGCCCAACCCGTTCCGCATATGTAGTGGATCCTCTGGGGGCTGTGGTCGTTGCTGTGGCGAACCCCTTCTCGGCCTTCTCAACGGTGGTCTCGAAGGTCCTCCGCTGTTGAGCAGTTTCCCCCTTAAGCGCGGCAACTTGTCCCTCGAGGTGGCTGTTCTGGATCAGTGCCTCATTTAGAACGCCCTGAAGCTTGTAAAATTTGCCAAGGACGGCTTCTGTGGTCTTGCAGTCGATGGAGTTGTCCGGATCATGGAGGAAGGCCATTACACTCCTGAAGATTTTCTCCGACCTTGCCTTCAGGGAGAGAGTGGTTTCTGAGTCAGCCTTCTGTTGTTTTGCTTCATCGGTGTCAGTCTCGTGCTCCGTCAGGGCCTTAGGAGGAGAACCCTTTTTCTTTCTTTTCGTTTTCCCCGTCCGTCCATCAGCGGTCGCCGTTGTGGGCCCCGCATCACCGCTGCCCGAGCTCCTCCTCTTTCGTTTCTCCTTTCCCTTGGTCTTCCTCCTCCTGTTCGTCACTTCCTCAGAGTCGGAGCTCTCGAAGTCCATTTCTATAACCGTGTCAGCCGAAGAGCTGTCCTCGGATTCGTACGGAGATTTTCGTGTGATTGCCAGGATTTCTGAACTCAAACGAGAGTAAAAGGGCGTAAAGAGGTCAAAGGAGCAAAAGGGGTACACGAGGCACACGAGGCACAAGGGGCGCGATGGGCAGAAGGGACGAAAACGGCGAAAAGCGCGAGGAAAGAAGTGAAAACGTGGAAAGGGCGTAAAAGGGCGGAAAGTGTGAAAGAGGGCGCGGAAGAGCGCGAAAGTGCGAAAAGGGGTGAAAAGGAGCTAAAGGAGCGAAAAGGAGTGAAAAGGAGCAAAAAAGAGCAAAGGTGGAACTCGTGGAACTAATGAGGTTCGTGGAACTAGTGGAACCAGTTCACTGCGCGCCGCGAGATGGGGCAGAAATCGGGGAACTCGTGGAACTAGTGGATCTAGTTCACGAGGGCGTCAAGAGATGGAGCCACCGGCGGTGGAAGTCGCCAGATCGTGGAACTAGTGGAACTAGTCCTCGGGGGCGCCGCAAGATGGAGCCACTGGAGGTGGAAGTCGTGGAGCTAGTTCAAGAGGGCGCCAAGAGATGGAGCCACCGGCGGTGGAAGTCCTCGGATCGTGGAACTAGTAGATCTAGTTCACGAGGGCGCCACAAGATGGAGCCACTGAAGATGGAAGTCGTGGAACCAGTGGAACACGTCGAACTACTTCCTGGGGGCACCGCAAGATAAATTCTCGCCAATGAGAGCGAATGAGGGCGTCCAAGATGGCCGTCGCTGCAGCCACGTGGCGACCGAAGTTAATTTCCACTAATTAACAGCACTGGAACGGGCCACACGCGTAATTGTTTGTGTGTCTGTTGTCTTTGGTGTAATTAACACTGCACGAATGTTTTTCAGTCGCCTGACTGCTCCTCTCCGTCTTCGTGTCTTGAAAATCTGCTGACAGGCTGGCAATATGCCGCCGTGCACGTGGTCAGCACTTCAACAGCGAATATCTTCCTCCAGACACTGTTCTCGGCGTAATCTCTGTCTCACTTTATTCACTGTATTACTCTGAGTGTCCTCGATAACTATTTGCACTTGAAATAACTGTTTTTCCGCAGGAAAGACGATAATATCACGGAGCGATGTAACAACGCGTGTGTGCTATTCAAAAAAAAAAAAAAAAAAAAAAAAAAAGGGACAGAGGGAATCTCGTTAATCCAAACACGCGCATCGCAAACATATCCGGGGACGATCTACCTAACAGTACAGACCAAAACTGACTCCCGCCGTTTACCCGCACGACCGATAGAACACGATTAGTACACGTCGAAATATAACTCGGAACATTATTTCTCAATAACTCGATAAATACTCATCCGAGCGCTTTCATACTTGATATTTGTCTTCGAAATGCTTTACCACACGATGATCTAATATTTATAATTGTCCGAGTAAGCCGGAAAGATAAGTTTACTCTTGGCGGTCGGAGCAATATTTCACAAAAACTGGAGCAATACGCGTCCGAGAGCATTGAAACTCGAGAAATATTGATGACAAGCGGTATCGTGCGTGGATATAACGATTAAAGTCGTGCGGGAGCTCGGGGAGAAAAGTTTACTCTTGGCGGTTGGACTTAGAAAAATTTCGCTCGAGCTCCTTCGCACGGCGATCCGACGCGCCTCGGCGCGCGAACGATTCGTTCGAGCGGCCGAGCAAGCGATGCGCTCCGAACATTATTCTCAGTTTATTCGATAAATACTCATCCGAGCGCTTTCATACTTGATATTTGTCTTCAAAATGCTTTACCACACGATGATCTAATATTTATAATTGTCCGAGTAAGCCGGAAAGATAAGTTTACTCTTGGCGGTCGGAGCAATATTTCACAAAAACTGGAGCAATACGCGTCCGAGAGCATTGAAACTCGAGAAATATTGATGACAAGCGGTATCGTGCGTGGATATAACGATTAAAGTCGTGCGGGAGCTCGGGGAGAAAAGTTTACTCTTGGCGGTTGGACTTAGAAAAATTTCGCTCGAGCTCCTTCGCACGGCGATCCGACGCGCCTCGGCGCGCGAACGATTCGTTCGAGCGGCCGAGCAAGCGATGCGCTCCGAACATTATTCTCAGTTTATTCGATAAATACTCATCCGAGCGCTTTCATACTTGATATTTGTCTTCGAAATGCTTTACCACACGATGATCTAATATTTATAATTGTCCGAGTAAGCCGGAAAGATAAGTTTACTCTTGGCGGTCGGAGCAATATTTCACAAAAACTGGAGCAATACGCGTCCGAGAGCTTTGAAACTCGAGAAATATTGATGACAAGCGGTATCGTGCGTGGATATAACGATTAAACTCGTGCGAGAGCTCGGGGAGAAAAGTTTACTCTTGGCGGTTGGACTTAGAAAAATTTCGCACGAGCTCCTTCGCACGGCGATACGACGCGCCTCGGCGCGCGAACGATTCGTTCGAGCGGCCGAGCAAGCGATGCGCTCCGAACATTATTCTCAGTTTATTCGATAAATACTCATCCGAGCGCTTTCATACTTGATATTTGTCTTCGAAATGCTTTACCACACGATGATCTAATATTTATAATTGTCCGAGTAAGCCGGAAAGATAAGTTTACTCTTGGCGGTCGGAGCAATATTTCACAAAAACTGGAGCAATACGCGTCCGAGAGCTTTGAAACTCGAGAAATATTGATGACAAGCGGTATCGTGCGTGGATATAACGATTAAAGTCGTGCGGGAGCTCGGGGAGAAAAGTTTACTCTTGGCGGTTGGACTTAGAAAAATTTCGCTCGAGCTCCTTCGCAGGGCGATCCGACGCGCCTCGGCGCGCGAACGATTCGTTCGAGCGGCCGAGCAAGCGATGCGCTCCGAACATTATTCTCAGTTTATTCGATAAATACTCATCCGAGCGCTTTCATACTTGATATTTGTCTTCGAAATGCTTTACCACACGATGATCTAATATTTATAATTGTCCGAGTAAGCCGGAAAGATAAGTTTACTCTTGGCGGTCGGAGCAATATTTCACAAAAACTGGAGCAATACGCGTTCGAGAGCTTTGAAACTCGAGAAATATTGATGACAAGCGGTATCGTGCGTGGATATAACGATTAAAGTCGTGCGGGAGCTCGGGGAGAAAAGTTTACTCTTGGCGGTTGGACTTAGAAAAATTTCGCTCGAGCTCCTTCGCACGGCGATCCGACGCGCCTCGGCGCGCGAACGATTCGTTCGAGCGGCCGAGCAAGCGATGCGCTCCGAACATTATTCTCAGTTTATTCGATAAATACTCATCCGAGCGCTTTCATACTTGATATTTGTCTTCGAAATGCTTTACCACACGATGATCTAATATTTATAATTGTCCGAGTAAGCCGGAAAGATAAGTTTACTCTTGGCGGTCGGAGCAATATTTCACAAAAACTGGAGCAATACGCGTTCGAGAGCTTTGAAACTCGAGAAATATTGATGACAAGCGGTATCGTGCGTGGATATAACGATTAAAGTCGTGCGGGAGCTCGGGGAGAAAAGTTTACTCTTGGCGGTTGGACTTAGAAAAATTTCGCTCGAGCTCCTTCGCAGGGCGATCCGACGCGCCTCGGCGCGCGAACGATTCGTTCGAGCGGCCGAGCAAGCGATGCGCTCCGAACATTATTCTCAGTTTATTCGATAAATACTCATCCGAGCGCTTTCATACTTGATATTTGTCTTCGAAATGCTTTACCACACGATGATCTAATATTTATAATTGTCCGAGTAAGCCGGAAAGATAAGTTTACTCTTGGCGGTCGGAGCAATATTTCACAAAAACTGGAGCAATACGCGTTCGAGAGCTTTGAAACTCGAGAAATATTGATGACAAGCGGTATCGTGCGTGGATATAACGATTAAAGTCGTGCGGGAGCTCGGGGAGAAAAGTTTACTCTTGGCGGTTGGACTTAGAAAAATTTCGCTCGAGCTCCTTCGCACGGCGATCCGACGCGCCTCGGCGCGCGAACGATTCGTTCGAGCGGCCGAGCAAGCGATGCGCTCCGAACATTATTCTCAGTTTATTCGATAAATACTCATCCGAGCGCTTTCATACTTGATATTTGTCTTCGAAATGCTTTACCACACGATGATCTAATATTTATAATTGTCCGAGTAAGCCGGAAAGATAAGTTTACTCTTGGCGGTCGGAGCAATATTTCACAAAAACTGGAGCAATACGCGTTCGAGAGCTTTGAAACTCGAGAAATATTGATGACAAGCGGTATCGTGCGTGGATATAACGATTAAAGTCGTGCGGGAGCTCGGGGAGAAAAGTTTACTCTTGGCGGTTGGACTTAGAAAAATTTCGCTCGAGCTCCTTCGCACGGCGATCCGACGCGCCTCGGCGCGCGAACGATTCGTTCGAGCGGCCGAGCAAGCGATGCGCTCCGAACATTATTCTCAGTTTATTCGATAAATACTCATCCGAGCGCTTTCATACTTGATATTTGTCTTCAAAATGCTTTACCACACGATGATCTAATATTTATAATTGTCCGAGTAAGCCGGAAAGATAAGTTTACTCTTGGCGGTCGGAGCAATATTTCTCAAAAACTGAAGCAATACGCGTCCGAGAGCTTTGAAACTCGAGAAATATTGATGACAAGCGGTATCGTGCGTGGATATAACGATTAAAGTCGTGCGGGAGCTCGGGGAGAAAAGTTTACTCTTGGCGGTTGGACTTAGAAAAATTTCGCTCGAGCTCCTTCGCACGGCGATCCGACGCGCCTCGGCGCGCGAACGATTCGTTCGAGCGGCCGAGCAAGCGATGCGCTCCGAACATTATTCTCAGTTTATTCGATAAATACTCATCCGAGCGCTTTCATACTTGATATTTGTCTTCGAAATGCTTTACCACACGATGATCTAATATTTATAATTGTCCGAGTAAGCCGGAAAGATAAGTTTACTCTTGGCGGTCGGAGCAATATTTCACAAAAACTGGAGCAATACGCGTTCGAGAGCTTTGAAACTCGAGAAATATTGATGACAAGCGGTATCGTGCGTGGATATAACGATTAAAGTCGTGCGGGAGCTCGGGGAGAAAAGTTTACTCTTGGCGGTTGGACTTAGAAAAATTTCGCTCGAGCTCCTTCGCACGGCGATCCGACGCGCCTCGGCGCGCGAACGATTCGTTCGAGCGGCCGAGCAAGCGATGCGCTCCGAACATTATTCTCAGTTTATTCGATAAATACTCATCCGAGCGCTTTCATACTTGATATTTGTCTTCAAAATGCTTTACCACACGATGATCTAATATTTATAATGGTCTGGGAACGCTAGGAAAAAAGTTTACTCTTGGCGGTTGGACTTAGAAAAATTTCGCTCGGTCGGAGTTGCTCGCAATGCGCCCGGAACATTATTCTGAGTTTATTCGATAAATATTCATCCTAAAGCTTTGATACTTGATATTTATTGTTAGAATGCGTTATTATACAATGATCTAATATTTATAATGGTCTGGGAACGCTAGGAAAAAAGTTTACTCTTGGCGGTTGGACTTAGAAAAATTTCGCTCGGTCGGAGTTGCTCGCAATGCGCCCGGAACATTATTCTGAGTTTATTCGATAAATATTCATCCTAAAGCTTTGATACTTGATATTTATTGTTAGAATGCGTTATTATACAATGATCTAATATTTATAATGGTCTGGGAACGCTAGGAAAAAAGTTTACTCTTGGCGGTTGGACTTAGAAAAATTTCGCTCGGTCGGAGTTGCTCGCAATGCGCCCGGAACATTATTCTGAGTTTATTCGATAAATATTCATCCTAGAGCTTTGATACTTGATATTTATTGTTAGAATGCGTTATTATACAATGATCTAATATTTATAATGGTCTGGGAACGCTAGGAAAAAAGTTTACTCTTGGCGGTTGGACTTAGAAAAATTTCGCTCGGTCGGAGTTGCTCGCAATGCGCCCGGAACATTATTCTGAGTTTATTCGATAAATATTCATCCTAGAGCTTTGATACTTGATATTTATTGTTAGAATGCGTTATTATACAATGATCTAATATTTATAATGTTCTGGGAACGCTAGGAAAAAAGTTTACTCTTGGCGGTTGGACTTAGAAAAATTTCGCTCGGTCGGAGTTGCTCGCAATGCGCCCGGAACATTATTCTGAGTTTATTCGATAAATATTCATCCTAAAGCTTTGATACTTGATATTTATTGTTAGAATGCGTTATTATACAATGATCTAATATTTATAATGGTCTGGGAACGCTAGGAAAAAAGTTTACTCTTGGCGGTTGGACTTGGAAAAATTTCGCTCGGTCGGAGTTGCTCGCAATGCGCCCGGAACATTATTCTGAGTTTATTCGATAAATATTCATCCTAAAGCTTTGATACTTGATATTTATTGTTAGAATGCGTTATTATACAATGATCTAATATTTATAATGGTCTGGGAACGCTAGGAAAAAAGTTTACTCTTGGCGGTTGGACTTAGAAAAATTTCGCTCGGTCGGAGTTGCTCGCAATGCGCCCGGAACATTATTCTGAGTTTATTCGATAAATATTCATCCTAAAGCTTTGATACTTGATATTTATTGTTAGAATGCGTTATTATACAATGATCTAATATTTATAATGGTCTGGGAACGCTAGGAAAAAAGTTTACTCTTGGCGGTTGGACTTAGAAAAATTTCGCTCGGTCGGAGTTGCTCGCAATGCGCCCGGAA
>NW_027469088.1:2090000-2092500 GCF_051020765.1 Lasioglossum baleicum | reverse complement strand
CGTCCGTTCGAAACGGTGTCTCGAAGAGGACAAACAAAATCTCAGGGTAACCCGTGGTAAACGCGCGGTTGCACGCGTTTGTGTTATCGTTCGCGAACTATCGTGAAGATAGACGAGACGCGAAGGACCGGCTCGTGATGCTCGCCTTTAAAGCAGTCGTGAGTCTGACACCCTACTCCGTGCGTGTGGCCCAATAGTGCGCACCGCGAGAGCGTGGGACGAATGACCGCTGCCAGAGCCGACTGTGAGTCCCGCTCTCTATTTGTATCGGGTTCGCGTATAACCAAGAGCACGAAACGTTGCTGCGCCGCACGCGGTGTTCGTTGACGACGGAACGTATATTTATTATAATATTATACATTCGCCAGAGCGGACCGGCTCGTGATGCTCGCTTTTGTAAAGCAGTCGTGAGTCTGACACCCTACTCCGTGCGTGTGGCCCAATAGTGCGCATCGCGAGAGCTTGGGACGAATGACCGCTGCCAGAGCCGGCTGTGAGTCCGCTAATCTGTCGAATAAAATAAAAATATGGTAATATCGTTCCGACGAAAAACGGTGTTCCGAGAGGACCGGCCGTGACGCTCGCTATAAAGCCAATGGCGCGATTATTCCCGACGACACCCTACTCTCTGTGTGGCCCAATAGTGCGCGCAGACGAGCTTGGGACGAGAACGGGGATCGCGCCTACGGCCAGAGCCGGCTCGCGAGTCCGCTTGTATCGGAATTTATCGTTACCTCGAGCACACACCAACATTTTATGGAAATGTGTTTTATACGGGAAGTGGACCGGCTCGTGAAGCTCGCTTTTAAAGCAGTCGTGAGTCTGACACCCTACTCCGTGCGTGTGGCCCAATAGTGCGCATCGCGAGAGCTTGGGACGAATGACCGCTGCCAGAGCCGGCTGTGAAGTCCTCCGTTCTCACATCAAATGAAATGGAAGTGAAGAGGAGAGGAATATTATTACATCTCTGGATCCAGTATCGGGTTGTCTACGATCCCCGTCGTTTTCAGAGAATATATTCATCTCCGCGTTTTCCACGTTAACGGTTTTTCAATGTACTGTTCGCCCGGCCGTCAGATACGTGTTGCGTATCTGACGGTTTTTTTTTTCCGTTTCCACGGACGACGATAGTGTCGTCCTTAAAACGACGCCTGAACGAATCTCCTTCGCGCGCTGGTTGGAGCGTTCAGGTACAATGCGTTCTTACGAACCGCAGAACAAGAGACATATACATATATTGATTTGTAAATCAAAAATATATACGATTACCCTGAACGGTGGATCACTTGGCTCGTGGGTCGATGAAGAACGCAGCTAATTGCGCGTCAACGTGTGAACTGCAGGACACATGAACATCGACATTTCGAACGCACATTGCGGTCCACGGATACAATTCCTGGACCACGCCTGGCTGAGGGTCGTTTACGTAACCATAAACTGCTTGCGTTGCTCTTGTAAGTCCCCGCCGTCGCTTACCTCTCCAAATATATTTTTGGAGGGCGCCAAAGAGCGTTTCGGAGTCGGGTTGCAAAGATGCTACGTACGAGCGAATGATGGGCGTTTCGTCGGCGTTTGTCGCGGTTCTGTGAAAATTGCCAATTTTTGCATTGCGTCTTATAAACACATACAAACATATATATCTAGTTTCCACGAGAGGCGAAGTAGGGATTGGTATTTCTTACGTTCGGACTTGCGTGAGTGTTTTTACGGTGTCGTGAGTCGTATTGAAAATACGACCGCCCGTAAGGCACCGCTTCGACGAGGATCTCCAAATCTCTCACCTTCTCTGCGAAACGATTCGCCTTGCGGAAAGAAGCGTTTCCACTCATGAACATTTAACGCGCTCCCGACGTCGCCTGAAATGATGCGTATATACGAAAGAGGTATATTTACAAGAGTCTCGCGAGACTACAGAGATGGACACACAAATTATAAAAGAAAGAAAGAATACTGTGTGGCACACAGAGTGTGTGTGGTGTGGCAATGTTAAGCCCCAGGGAGAGAATATGCCTGTGCGTGGATGAGTTTCTTAACTCTACGTTATAATTGCCATACGGCGGAGGGTCGTCGTTGCCGGCGATTTCGACAAACACACATTCCTTTTCGAGTCTTCGAGGGAAGAGACGAAAGAGATCTCTCGTTCTATCGCGAACGCTTTGATGATCGATGGACAGCGGAGCAAAGCGCAGCAATGTGCGGGATGAGCACGTCGTACTTGATCGGGTCGGAATTATTCCCCGTCGTCGACGTGTCCTCGCTAATCTGTGCGATTGCCATTCCATCGCCACGTTCGCGTTGAATCGTATTGATGACGGCCTATGAGCGTCTTGAGATCTTACTCTCTTTCTCTCGTGTCTCTAATTTGGTTTTGCGTTTGATCGATGATAAATCGTTTCGTGCGCAACGTTTCTGTACCCCCGTGGTTTTTGGTTCAATTATATAGAAGTAGAGAGAAAAAGAAATCCCACCGGGTTATATGTATTATTATTTTTTTTTTTTA
>NW_027469088.1:2077500-2085000 GCF_051020765.1 Lasioglossum baleicum | reverse complement strand
TGTTGCTTCTACTTACAGCGGCGTATTGCCTTATTCACAGCGGCGTATTGCCTCTATTTACAGCGGCGTGTTGCTTCTACTTACAGCGGCGTATTGCCTTATTCACAGCGGCGTATTGCCTCTATTTACAGCGGCGTATTGCCTTATTTACAGCGGCGTGTTGCTTCTACTTACAGCGGCGTATTGCCTTATTCACAGCGGCGTATTGCCTCTATTTACAGCGGCGTATTGCCTTATTTACAGCGGCGTGTTGCTTCTACTTACAGCGGCGTATTGCCTCTATTTACAGCGGCGTATTGCCTTATTTACAGCGGCCCATTTCCAGAGTTCCAGCGGCGTATACCTTCATGTTGTAGCGCCGTACTGCTTCATCTTCTAGCAGCGTATTGCCGGAGTTCTAGCAGCATATTCCTTATATTATTAGAACAATGTAGCTGAAATAACCAATTATCCCATACGAATGCCACCTGAAAATAATACATGTGATTTAAAAGTAAAAAATTAAAATATAAATTTTTTATTTTATTAATAAGATACGAATAATACAATATGAACATAGTGTATAATTTCAAACAATTACATGTTGTTTTATTGACAATTAAATGGCCCAAAACCGGCATCTCAATATCCGCACAAATCCACAGACATGGTTTGAACGAAAAAAAAGGTAGGGACAGAGGGAAACTCGTTAATCCAAACACGCGCATCGCAAACATATCCGGGGACGATCTAGCTAACAGTACAGACCAAAACTGACTCCCGCCGTTTACCCGCACGACCGATAGAACACGATTAGTACACGTCGAAATATAACTCGGAAAATTATTTCTCAATAACTCGATAAATACTCATGCTAACACTTTCATACTTGATATTTGTCTTCGAAATGCTTTACCACACGATGATCTAATATTTATAATTGTCCGAGTCAACCGGAAAGATAAGTTTACTCTTGGCGGTCGGAGCAATATTTCTCAAAAACTCGAGCAATACGCGTCCGAGAGCTTTGAAACTCGAGAAATATTGATGACAAGCGGTATCGTGCGTGGATATAACGATTAAAGTCGTGCGGGAGCTCGGGGAGAAAAGTTTACTCTTGGCGGTTGGACTTAGAAAAATTTCGCTCGAGCTCCTTCGCAGGGCGATCCGACGCGCCTCGGCGCGCGAACGATTCGTTCGAGCGGCCGAGCAAGCGATGCGCTCCGAACATTATTCTCAGTTTATTCGATAAATACTCATCCGAGCGCTTTCATACTTGATATTTGTCTTCGAAATGCTTTACCACACGATGATCTAATATTTATAATTGTCCGAGTCAACCGGAAAGATAAGTTTACTCTTGGCGGTCGGAGCAATATTTCTCAAAAACTCGAGCAATACGCGTCCGAGAGCATTGAAACTCGAGAAATATTGATGACAAGCGGTATCGTGCGTGGATATAACGATTAAACTCGTGCGAGAGCTCGGGGAGAAAAGTTTACTCTTGGCGGTTGGACTTAGAAAAATTTCGCTCGAGCTCCTTCGCACGGCGATCCGACGCGCCTCGGCGCGCGAACGATTCGTTCGAGCGGCCGAGCAAGCGATGCGCTCCGAACATTATTCTCAGTTTATTCGATAAATACTCATCCGAGCGCTTTCATACTTGATATTTGTCTTCGAAATGCTTTACCACACGATGATCTAATATTTATAATGGTCTGGGAACGCTAGGAAAAAAGTTTACTCTTGGCGGTTGGACTTGGAAAAATTTCGCTCGAGCTCCTTCGCAGGGCGATCCGACGCGCCTCGGCGCGCGAACGATTCGTTCGAGCGGCCGAGCAAGCGATGCGCTCCGAACATTATTCTCAGTTTATTCGATAAATACTCATCCGAGCGCTTTCATACTTGATATTTGTCTTCGAAATGCTTTACCACACGATGATCTAATATTTATAATTGTCCGAGTAAGCCGGAAAGATAAGTTTACTCTTGGCGGTCGGAGCAATATTTCACAAAAACTGGAGCAATACGCGTCCGAGAGCTTTGAAACTCGAGAAATATTGATGACAAGCGGTATCGTGCGTGGATATAACGATTAAACTCGTGCGAGAGCTCGGGGAGAAAAGTTTACTCTTGGCGGTTGGACTTAGAAAAATTTCGCACGAGCTCCTTCGCACGGCGATACGACGCGCCTCGGCGCGCGAACGATTCGTTCGAGCGGCCGAGCAAGCGATGCGCTCCGAACATTATTCTCAGTTTATTCGATAAATACTCATCCGAGCGCTTTCATACTTGATATTTGTCTTCGAAATGCTTTACCACACGATGATCTAATATTTATAATTGTCCGAGTAAGCCGGAAAGATAAGTTTACTCTTGGCGGTCGGAGCAATATTTCACAAAAACTGGAGCAATACGCGTCCGAGAGCTTTGAAACTCGAGAAATATTGATGACAAGCGGTATCGTGCGTGGATATAACGATTAAAGTCGTGCGGGAGCTCGGGGAGAAAAGTTTACTCTTGGCGGTTGGACTTAGAAAAATTTCGCTCGAGCTCCTTCGCAGGGCGATCCGACGCGCCTCGGCGCGCGAACGATTCGTTCGAGCGGCCGAGCAAGCGATGCGCTCCGAACATTATTCTCAGTTTATTCGATAAATACTCATCCGAGCGCTTTCATACTTGATATTTGTCTTCGAAATGCTTTACCACACGATGATCTAATATTTATAATTGTCCGAGTAAGCCGGAAAGATAAGTTTACTCTTGGCGGTCGGAGCAATATTTCACAAAAACTGGAGCAATACGCGTTCGAGAGCTTTGAAACTCGAGAAATATTGATGACAAGCGGTATCGTGCGTGGATATAACGATTAAAGTCGTGCGGGAGCTCGGGGAGAAAAGTTTACTCTTGGCGGTTGGACTTAGAAAAATTTCGCTCGAGCTCCTTCGCACGGCGATCCGACGCGCCTCGGCGCGCGAACGATTCGTTCGAGCGGCCGAGCAAGCGATGCGCTCCGAACATTATTCTCAGTTTATTCGATAAATACTCATCCGAGCGCTTTCATACTTGATATTTGTCTTCGAAATGCTTTACCACACGATGATCTAATATTTATAATTGTCCGAGTAAGCCGGAAAGATAAGTTTACTCTTGGCGGTCGGAGCAATATTTCACAAAAACTGGAGCAATACGCGTTCGAGAGCTTTGAAACTCGAGAAATATTGATGACAAGCGGTATCGTGCGTGGATATAACGATTAAAGTCGTGCGGGAGCTCGGGGAGAAAAGTTTACTCTTGGCGGTTGGACTTAGAAAAATTTCGCTCGAGCTCCTTCGCACGGCGATCCGACGCGCCTCGGCGCGCGAACGATTCGTTCGAGCGGCCGAGCAAGCGATGCGCTCCGAACATTATTCTCAGTTTATTCGATAAATACTCATCCGAGCGCTTTCATACTTGATATTTGTCTTCAAAATGCTTTACCACACGATGATCTAATATTTATAATTGTCCGAGTAAGCCGGAAAGATAAGTTTACTCTTGGCGGTCGGAGCAATATTTCTCAAAAACTGAAGCAATACGCGTCCGAGAGCTTTGAAACTCGAGAAATATTGATGACAAGCGGTATCGTGCGTGGATATAACGATTAAAGTCGTGCGGGAGCTCGGGGAGAAAAGTTTACTCTTGGCGGTTGGACTTAGAAAAATTTCGCTCGAGCTCCTTCGCACGGCGATCCGACGCGCCTCGGCGCGCGAACGATTCGTTCGAGCGGCCGAGCAAGCGATGCGCTCCGAACATTATTCTCAGTTTATTCGATAAATACTCATCCGAGCGCTTTCATACTTGATATTTGTCTTCGAAATGCTTTACCACACGATGATCTAATATTTATAATTGTCCGAGTAAGCCGGAAAGATAAGTTTACTCTTGGCGGTCGGAGCAATATTTCACAAAAACTGGAGCAATACGCGTTCGAGAGCTTTGAAACTCGAGAAATATTGATGACAAGCGGTATCGTGCGTGGATATAACGATTAAAGTCGTGCGGGAGCTCGGGGAGAAAAGTTTACTCTTGGCGGTTGGACTTAGAAAAATTTCGCTCGAGCTCCTTCGCACGGCGATCCGACGCGCCTCGGCGCGCGAACGATTCGTTCGAGCGGCCGAGCAAGCGATGCGCTCCGAACATTATTCTCAGTTTATTCGATAAATACTCATCCGAGCGCTTTCATACTTGATATTTGTCTTCAAAATGCTTTACCACACGATGATCTAATATTTATAATGGTCTGGGAACGCTAGGAAAAAAGTTTACTCTTGGCGGTTGGACTTAGAAAAATTTCGCTCGGTCGGAGTTGCTCGCAATGCGCCCGGAACATTATTCTGAGTTTATTCGATAAATATTCATCCTAAAGCTTTGATACTTGATATTTATTGTTAGAATGCGTTATTATACAATGATCTAATATTTATAATGGTCTGGGAACGCTAGGAAAAAAGTTTACTCTTGGCGGTTGGACTTAGAAAAATTTCGCTCGGTCGGAGTTGCTCGCAATGCGCCCGGAACATTATTCTGAGTTTATTCGATAAATATTCATCCTAAAGCTTTGATACTTGATATTTATTGTTAGAATGCGTTATTATACAATGATCTAATATTTATAATGGTCTGGGAACGCTAGGAAAAAAGTTTACTCTTGGCGGTTGGACTTAGAAAAATTTCGCTCGGTCGGAGTTGCTCGCAATGCGCCCGGAACATTATTCTGAGTTTATTCGATAAATATTCATCCTAGAGCTTTGATACTTGATATTTATTGTTAGAATGCGTTATTATACAATGATCTAATATTTATAATGGTCTGGGAACGCTAGGAAAAAAGTTTACTCTTGGCGGTTGGACTTAGAAAAATTTCGCTCGGTCGGAGTTGCTCGCAATGCGCCCGGAACATTATTCTGAGTTTATTCGATAAATATTCATCCTAGAGCTTTGATACTTGATATTTATTGTTAGAATGCGTTATTATACAATGATCTAATATTTATAATGTTCTGGGAACGCTAGGAAAAAAGTTTACTCTTGGCGGTTGGACTTAGAAAAATTTCGCTCGGTCGGAGTTGCTCGCAATGCGCCCGGAACATTATTCTGAGTTTATTCGATAAATATTCATCCTAAAGCTTTGATACTTGATATTTATTGTTAGAATGCGTTATTATACAATGATCTAATATTTATAATGGTCTGGGAACGCTAGGAAAAAAGTTTACTCTTGGCGGTTGGACTTAGAAAAATTTCGCTCGGTCGGAGTTGCTCGCAATGCGCCCGGAACATTATTCTGAGTTTATTCGATAAATATTCATCCTAAAGCTTTGATACTTGATATTTATTGTTAGAATGCGTTATTATACAATGATCTAATATTTATAATGGTCTGGGAACGCTAGGAAAAAAGTTTACTCTTGGCGGTTGGACTTAGAAAAATTTCGCTTCGGTCGGAGTTGCTCGCAATGCGCCCGGAACATTATTCTGAGTTTATTCGATAAATATTCATCCTAGAGCTTTGATACTTGATATTTATTGTTAGAATGCGTTATTATACAATGATCTAATATTCATAATGGTCTGGGAACGCTAGGAAAAAAGTTTACTCTTGGCGGTTGGACTTAGAAAAATTTCGCTTCGGTCGGAGTTGCTCGTAATGCGCCTGGAACATTATTCTGAGTTTATTCGATAAATATTCATCCTAGAGCTTTGATACTTGATATTTATTGTTAGAATGCGTTATTATACAATGATCTAATATTTATAATGGTCTGGGAACGCTAGGAAAAAAGTTTACTCTTGGCGGTTGGACTTAGAAAAATTTCACTTCGGTCGGAGTTGCACGCAATGCGCCCGGAACATTATTCTGAGTTTATTCGATAAATATTCATCCTAGAGCTTTGATACTTGATATTTATTGTTAGAATGCTTTATTATACAATGATCTAATATTTATAATGGTCTAGATACGATAGAAAGATAAGTTTACTCTTGGCGGTTGGACTTGAAAAATGTTCAAAGTACCGAGATAGTATATGAAAAGTTGAATATTTTGTGTTAAATATCCTGGAAATATAAATATTTATTGTGTTGTACAAAAAAATTTTTCATGCAAAAATTTTTCTAAGTCCCAACAGCCCCGCCGGACGGGCTGTTGCCGCGGCGGTTTGCACCCATAAGCGCGCGTGCTATTCACCGCGCGGCGCCGGCGTCCTTGCCGGCCGTTCGGTATCCTTAAGAGACTCGACGGTTCGGCGAGTCGGGCGGTTCAGCGCGCGCTTGGGGCTATTCTACGATCTCGGTCGAGAAGCAGTTCACGGCGCCTCGAGACTTCGGTCTCGACTGTTTCGTTCCGTACTTCGTTTAGAACTTTTCTCTACACAGCATTGCCACGGGTCGGTGTCTAAGACCGAATGGCCCTTATGTGGCGAGCCTCCCATCGAGGAGGTTGGTGACTTGTATGCACTGATGTGTATACTCGTACTAACTGAGCATCAACTCTTCTATCCGAGCTAAAAGTTTGAGATAGTTATGGAAAGATGTTTGAGAGAAACTAAAACTAGAAAGAAGTCAAACTTCTTGTTTGCAGAGAAACGAAAAGTAAATAAAATGAGGTTGGCTTTCGGAGGGGCATTGTTACACCCAGAGCCCAGCATGCGTCCTGTCCGCGCTTCCTCGGCACTTGTGTCGATTGTCCAGCGCCCGTGGTTACGTGCTACGTGGGATACTCGTGCTACCAGATGTTAGCTCAACCTGAGAACGCAAGGAAATATAAGAATTTGTTCTCGAGAGAAACCCAAAAGGGAAATATTAAACATGAATTTTATGCACTACACGTAATGATTTGTGATGTTATGAGAAAAATATAAACCGAGAACGCAGGAATATCTGGCAAATGAATTTGTTCGAGGTTAAGAAAGAAAGGAAAAGAAGGAAGGTGGCAATATGATATAAACTCGTTCGAAAGGTTCTCTGAGAATTCGAACGAGTAAAAATGAATTTATACAAAACTTAAGAGAGAAGAGAGATTGAGGGAGGAATATGATATAAACTCGTTCGAAAGGTTCTCTGAGAATTCGAACGAGTAAAAATGAATTTATACAAAACTATAAGAGAGAAGAGATTGAGGGAGGAATATGATATAAACTCGTTCGAAAGGTTCTCTGAGAATTCGAACGAGTAAAAATGAATTTATACAAAACTATAAGAGAGAAGAGATTGAGGGAGGAATATGATATAAACTCGTTCGAAAGGTTCTCTGAGAATTCGAACGAGTAAAAAGGAATTTTTATACAAAACTATAAGAGAGTGTCGTCGACCTGTCTCTGAAAGAGCTGGCGACGAAAAGACACACATATTTATTATATATTGAAAAATCGACAAAAATTGTCGAAGCTCCCTGGTTGATCCTGCCAGTAGTCATATGCTTGTCTCAAAGATTAAGCCATGCATGTCTCAGTACACGCCGCATTAAGGTGAAACCGCGAA
>NW_027469088.1:1090000-1095000 GCF_051020765.1 Lasioglossum baleicum | reverse complement strand
TCGTTCGAATTCTCAGAGAACCTTTCGAACGAGTTTATATCATATTCCTCCCTCAATCTCTTCTCTCTTATAGTTTTGTATAAATTCATTTTTACTCGTTCGAATTCTCAGAGAACCTTTCGAACGAGTTTATATCATATTCCTCCCTCAATCTCTCTTCTCTCTTAAGTTTTGTATAAATTCATTTTTACTCGTTCGAATTCTCAGAGAACCTTTCGAACGAGTTTATATCATATTGCCACCTTCCTTCTTTTCCTTTCTTTCTTAACCTCGAACAAATTCATTTGCCAGATATTCCTGCGTTCTCGGTTTATATTTTTCTCATAACATCACAAATCATTACGTGTAGTGCATAAAATTCATGTTTAATATTTCCCTTTTGGGTTTCTCTCGAGAACAAATTCTTATATTTCCTTGCGTTCTCAGGTTGAGCTAACATCTGGTAGCACGAGTATCCCACGTAGCACGTAACCACGGGCGCTGGACAATCGACACAAGTGCCGAGGAAGCGCGGACAGGACGCATGCTGGGCTCTGGGTGTAACAATGCCCCTCCGAAAGCCAACCTCATTTTATTTACTTTTCGTTTCTCTGCAAACAAGAAGTTTGACTTCTTTCTAGTTTTAGTTTCTCTCAAACATCTTTCCATAACTATCTCAAACTTTTAGCTCGGATAGAAGAGTTGATGCTCAGTTAGTACGAGTATACACATCAGTGCATACAAGTCACCAACCTCCTCGATGGGAGGCTCGCCACATAAGGGCCATTCGGTCTTAGACACCGACCCGTGGCAATGCTGTGTAGAGAAAAGTTCTAAACGAAGTACGGAACGAAACAGTCGAGACCGAAGTCTCGAGGCGCCGTGAACTGCTTCTCGACCGAGATCGTAGAATAGCCCCAAGCGCGCGCTGAACCGCCCGACTCGCCGAACCGTCGAGTCTCTTAAGGATACCGAACGGCCGGCAAGGACGCCGGCGCCGCGCGGTGAATAGCACGCGCGCTTATGGGTGCAAACCGCCGCGGCAACAGCCCGTCCGGCGGGGCTGTTGGGACTTAGAAAAATTTTTGCATGAAAAATTTTTTTGTACAACACAATAAATATTTATATTTCCAGGATATTTAACACAAAATATTCAACTTTTCATATACTATCTCGGCACTTTGAACATTTTTCAAGTCCAACCGCCAAGAGTAAACTTATCTTTCTATCGTATCTAGACCATAGACCATTATAAATATTAGATCATTGTATAATAAAGCATTCTAACAATAAATATCAAGTATCAAAGCTCTAGGATGAATATTTATCGAATAAACTCAGAATAATGTTCCGGGCGCATTGCGTGCAACTCCGACCGAAGTGAAATTTTTCTAAGTCCAACCGCCAAGAGTAAACTTTTTTCCTAGCGTTCCCAGACCATTATAAATATTAGATCATTGTATAATAACGCATTCTAACAATAAATATCAAGTATCAAAGCTTTAGGATGAATATTTATCGAATAAACTCAGAATAATGTTCCGGGCGCATTGCGAGCAACTCCGACCGAGCGAAATTTTTCTAAGTCCAACCGCCAAGAGTAAACTTTTTTCCTAGCGTTCCCAGACCATTATAAATATTAGATCATTGTATAATAACGCATTCTAACAATAAATATCAAGTATCAAAGCTTTAGGATGAATATTTATCGAATAAACTCAGAATAATGTTCCGGGCGCATTGCGAGCAACTCCGACCGAGCGAAATTTTTCTAAGTCCAACCGCCAAGAGTAAACTTTTTTCCTAGCGTTCCCAGACCATTATAAATATTAGATCATTGTATAATAACGCATTCTAACAATAAATATCAAGTATCAAAGCTCTAGGATGAATACTTATCGAATAAACTCAGAATAATGTTCCGGGCGCATTCCGAGCAACTCCGACCGAGCGAAATTTTTCTAAGTCCAACCGCCAAGAGTAAACTTTTTTCCTAGCGTTCCCAGACCATTATAAATATTAGATCATTGTATAATAACGCATTCTAACAATAAATATCAAGTATCAAAGCTCTAGGATGAATATTTATCGAATAAACTCAGAATAATGTTCCGGGCGCATTGCGAGCAACTCCGACCGAGCGAAATTTTTCTAAGTCCAACCGCCAAGAGTAAACTTTTTTCCTAGCGTTCCCAGACCATTATAAATATTAGATCATTGTATAATAACGCATTCTAACAATAAATATCAAGTATCAAAGCTCTAGGATGAATACTTATCGAATAAACTCAGAATAATGTTCCGGGCGCATTCCGAGCAACTCCGACCGAGCGAAATTTTTCTAAGTCCAACCGCCAAGAGTAAACTTTTTTCCTAGCGTTCCCAGACCATTATAAATATTAGATCATCGTGTGGTAAAGCATTTTGAAGACAAATATCAAGTATGAAAGCGCTCGGATGAGTATTTATCGAATAAACTGAGAATAATGTTCGGAGCGCATCGCTTGCTCGGCCGCTCGAACGAATCGTTCGCGCGCCGAGGCGCGTCGGATCGCCGTGCGAAGGAGCTCGAGCGAAATTTTTCTAAGTCCAACCGCCAAGAGTAAACTTTTCTCCCCGAGCTCCCGCACGACTTTAATCGTTATATCCACGCACGATACCGCTTGTCATCAATATTTCTCGAGTTTCAAAGCTCTCGAACGCGTATTGCTCCAGTTTTTGTGAAATATTGCTCCGACCGCCAAGAGTAAACTTATCTTTCCGGCTTACTCGGACAATTATAAATATTAGATCATCGTGTGGTAAAGCATTTCGAAGACAAATATCAAGTATGAAAGCGCTCGGATGAGTATTTATCGAATAAACTGAGAATAATGTTCGGAGCGCATCGCTTGCTCGGCCGCTCGAACGAATCGTTCGCGCGCCGAGGCGCGTCGTATCGCCGTGCGAAGGAGCTCGAGCGAAATTTTTCTAAGTCCAACCGCCAAGAGTAAACTTTTCTCCCCGAGCTCCCGCACGACTTTAATCGTTATATCCACGCACGATACCGCTTGTCATCAATATTTCTCGAGTTTCAAAGCTCTCGGACGCGTATTGCTTCAGTTTTTGAGAAATATTGCTCCGACCGCCAAGAGTAAACTTATCTTTCCGGCTTACTCGGACAATTATAAATATTAGATCATCGTGTGGTAAAGCATTTTGAAGACAAATATCAAGTATGAAAGCGCTCGGATGAGTATTTATCGAATAAACTGAGAATAATGTTCGGAGCGCATCGCTTGCTCGGCCGCTCGAACGAATCGTTCGCGCGCCGAGGCGCGTCGGATCGCCGTGCGAAGGAGCTCGAGCGAAATTTTTCTAAGTCCAACCGCCAAGAGTAAACTTTTCTCCCCGAGCTCCCGCACGACTTTAATCGTTATATCCACGCACGATACCGCTTGTCATCAATATTTCTCGAGTTTCAAAGCTCTCGAACGCGTATTGCTCCAGTTTTTGTGAAATATTGCTCCGACCGCCAAGAGTAAACTTATCTTTCCGGCTTACTCGGACAATTATAAATATTAGATCATCGTGTGGTAAAGCATTTTGAAGACAAATATCAAGTATGAAAGCGCTCGGATGAGTATTTATCGAATAAACTGAGAATAATGTTCGGAGCGCATCGCTTGCTCGGCCGCTCGAACGAATCGTTCGCGCGCCGAGGCGCGTCGGATCGCCGTGCGAAGGAGCTCGAGCGAAATTTTTCTAAGTCCAACCGCCAAGAGTAAACTTTTCTCCCCGAGCTCCCGCACGACTTTAATCGTTATATCCACGCACGATACCGCTTGTCATCAATATTTCTCGAGTTTCAATGCTCTCGGACGCGTATTGCTCCAGTTTTTGTGAAATATTGCTCCGACCGCCAAGAGTAAACTTATCTTTCCGGCTTACTCGGACAATTATAAATATTAGATCATCGTGTGGTAAAGCATTTGGAAGACAAATATCAAGTATGAAAGCGCTCGGATGAGTATTTATCGAATAAACTGAGAATAATGTTCGGAGCGCATCGCTTGCTCGGCCGCTCGAACGAATCGTTCGCGCGCCGAGGCGCGTCGGATCGCCGTGCGAAGGAGCTCGAGCGAAATTTTTCTAAGTCCAACCGCCAAGAGTAAACTTTTCTCCCCGAGCTCCCGCACGACTTTAATCGTTATATCCACGCACGATACCGCTTGTCATCAATATTTCTCGAGTTTCAAAGCTCTCGAACGCGTATTGCTCCAGTTTTTGTGAAATATTGCTCCGACCGCCAAGAGTAAACTTATCTTTCCGGCTTACTCGGACAATTATAAATATTAGATCATCGTGTGGTAAAGCATTTCGAAGACAAATATCAAGTATGAAAGCGCTCGGATGAGTATTTATCGAATAAACTGAGAATAATGTTCGGAGCGCATCGCTTGCTCGGCCGCTCGAACGAATCGTTCGCGCGCCGAGGCGCGTCGGATCGCCGTGCGAAGGAGCTCGAGCGAAATTTTTCTAAGTCCAACCGCCAAGAGTAAACTTTTCTCCCCGAGCTCCCGCACGACTTTAATCGTTATATCCACGCACGATACCGCTTGTCATCAATATTTCTCGAGTTTCAATGCTCTCGGACGCGTATTGCTCCAGTTTTTGTGAAATATTGCTCCGACCGCCAAGAGTAAACTTATCTTTCCGGCTTACTCGGACAATTATAAATATTAGATCATCGTGTGGTAAAGCATTTCGAAGACAAATATCAAGTATGAAAGCGCTCGGATGAGTATTTATCGAGTTATTGAGAAATAATGTTCCGAGTTATATTTCGACGTGTACTAATCGTGTTCTATCGGTCGTGCGGGTAAACGGCGGGAGTCAGTTTTGGTCTGTACTGTTAGGTAGATCGTCCCCGGATATGTTTGCGATGCGCGTGTTTGGATTAACGAGATTCCCTCTGTCCCTTTTTTTTTTTTCGTTCGAACCATGTCTGTGGATTTGTGCGGATATTGGGATGCCGGTTT
>NW_027469088.1:1082500-1085000 GCF_051020765.1 Lasioglossum baleicum | reverse complement strand
TCGTCAGAGCTTCATGGAAGACGCGCCTTTAAAAAAAGCTAACGTCAACCTCACTTGCCGCTGACGGCGGAGTATAGGCGCGACGCTTCAGCGCCATCCATTTTCAGGGCTAGTTGCTTCGGCAGGTGAGTTGTTACACACTCCTTAGCGGATTCCGACTTCCATGGCCACCGTCCTGCTGTCTTAAGCAACCAACGCCTTTCATGGTATCCCATAAGCGTCGACTTAGGCGCCTTAACTCTGCGTTTGGTTCATCCCACAGCGCCAGTTCTGCTTACCAAAATTGGCCCACTTGGCACTCTGATCCAATATAATCTCGTGGCTTCATTGATCCAAGCAAGCCAGAGATCTCACCCATCTAAAGTTTGAGAATAGGTTGAGGTCGTTTCGGCCCCAAGGCCTCTAATCATTCGCTTTACCAGATGAGACTCGCACACGTTCATCAAAAGAGAACGAGCGAGTGCCAGCTATCCTGAGGGAAACTTCGGAGGGAACCAGCTACTAGATGGTTCGATTAGTCTTTCGCCCCTATACCCAGTTCCGACGATCGATTTGCACGTCAGAATCGCTACGGACCTCCATCAGGGTTTCCCCTGACTTCGTCCTGACCAGGCATAGTTCACCATCTTTCGGGTCCCAACGTGTACGCTCTGGGTGCGCCTCTTCTCGCAATGAGAACGAGACGCCCCGGGAGTGCGAGGCCGCATCGTGACGCGGCCCATCCTCCCTTGATCGACGCTAAGGTACGATCTTCACTTTCATTGCGCCTTTAGGTTTACATGTCCCAATGACTCGCGCACATGTTAGACTCCTTGGTCCGTGTTTCAAGACGGGTCCTGAGAGTACCCAAAGCAGTAGCGTCGCTGACCGGTAATTCAAAGCTTGGCCAGTCCGAGGACACCGCCTGCTAACAGCTGGTTAGGCCCGGAGCCGGCGCTAGGTCCGTACCATCCGGGTGACAAACTAACCGAGCTTGCGGCGGGCCTGACGCACACACATTCGAAAATGGATTGGTTGCGGCCCGATACCGTCAGAGTACCGTCACGCAGCCGGCCAGGCGATCGAGCGTCTGCCGTGTGCGCACGAAGGCGACACGACAGGCAACAACTCGAGCCGTAGACCGACACGCAACGGGTCGCGACGTTCTACTAAGGGAGAAGTGCACGACTACGCGACCGGAACATTTGCCGAAGATGGTGTACCCTCGCACTGGAACCACCGAAGTGGCCCATTACGGGCTATCTGCGCACCAACGGAAGCCAGCCTCGTCGACGATGAATCTCCCCATTCGATCTTTTGGGTTTCTCAGGTTTACCCCTGAACGGTTTCACGTACTCTTGAACTCTCTCTTCAAAGTTCTTTTCAACTTTCCCTCACGGTACTTGTTCGCTATCGGTCTCGTGGTCATATTTAGCCTTAGATGGAGTTTACCACCCACTTAGGGCTGCACTCTCAAGCAACCCGACTCTAAGGAGAGGTCCTCCCGAAACGCGTACCAGTCGCTACGGGCCTGGCACCCTCTACGGGTAAATGGCCCCATTCAAGATGGACTTGGACGCGGTTCGACGTCTCGGGATAAATTGACCCTCCTGAACACTACATTTCCCAACGGCAGAACCGCGGGATTCAGTGCTGGGCTAATTCCTGTTCGCTCGCCGCTACTAAGGAAATCCTTGTTAGTTTCTTTTCCTCCGCTTAGTAATATGCTTAAATTCAGCGGGTAATCTCGCCTACTCTGAGGTCGTCGTACGTGATACAAAATTTTGTGTGTTTCGGCCGAAAGAGCGTAAAAGTAGTACTCGCGAAAACGTACAAAGCACAAAAAAAAAAGAAAAAAAAAGAAAACGAAACAACACTACACGACAGAAGAGAGAAAAAGGTAAACAAAAAACCGATATATGCCTTATGCGCCACACCAAAGTGTCAATATAATTCTTTCTTCATCTCTCGTCGATCGGAAACTCTCGCTAGACGATCTGGCCGGTTAACTTTAACGTCCGTCGAAAAGAACTTTCGGGGACTGGACGACCGACAGATCGCGCGGTTCCGCACGAATCGACAATGAAGAAAAGAAAAGACATGGGGCGACCGACATAAAGGTTTTCATCATTGGATATACCTTTTCTCTCTCCGCGGTGCTGTTCCGTGCGTGAACACACAAGTGTGTCTTTTGCGTCGTGTGACAATCAAGTTCGAAATAAGCCTCGCCAATAGAGGAGTATACATATTATTAAAAAAAAAAAATAATAATACATATAACCCGGTGGGATTTCTTTTTCTCTCTACTTCTATATAATTGAACCAAAAACCACGGGGGTACAGAAACGTTGCGCACGAAACGATTTATCATCGATCAAACGCAAAACCAAATTAGAGACACGAGAGAAAGAGAGTAAGATCTCAAGACGCACATAGGCCGTCATCAATACGATTCAACGCGAACGTGGCGATGGAATGGCAATCGCACAGATTAGCGAGGACACGTCGACGACGGGGAATA
>NW_027469088.1:1067500-1077500 GCF_051020765.1 Lasioglossum baleicum | reverse complement strand
GGGTACGATCTAAGAAACCATAACTGATTTAATGAGCCATTCGCGGTTTCACCTTAATGCGGCGTGTACTGAGACATGCATGGCTTAATCTTTGAGACAAGCATATGACTACTGGCAGGATCAACCAGGGAGCTTCGACAATTTTTGTCGATTTTTCAATATATAATAAATATGTGTGTCTTTTCGTCGCCAGCTCTTTCAGAGACAGGTCGACGACACTCTCTTATAGTTTTGTATAAAAATTCCTTTTTACTCGTTCGAATTCTCAGAGAACCTTTCGAACGAGTTTATATCATATTCCTCCCTCAATCTCTTCTCTCTTATAGTTTTGTATAAATTCATTTTTACTCGTTCGAATTCTCAGAGAACCTTTCGAACGAGTTTATATCATATTCCTCCCTCAATCTCTTCTCTCTTATAGTTTTGTATAAATTCATTTTTACTCGTTCGAATTCTCAGAGAACCTTTCGAACGAGTTTATATCATATTCCTCCCTCAATCTCTCTTCTCTCTTAAGTTTTGTATAAATTCATTTTTACTCGTTCGAATTCTCAGAGAACCTTTCGAACGAGTTTATATCATATTGCCACCTTCCTTCTTTTCCTTTCTTTCTTAACCTCGAACAAATTCATTTGCCAGATATTCCTGCGTTCTCGGTTTATATTTTTCTCATAACATCACAAATCATTACGTGTAGTGCATAAAATTCATGTTTAATATTTCCCTTTTGGGTTTCTCTCGAGAACAAATTCTTATATTTCCTTGCGTTCTCAGGTTGAGCTAACATCTGGTAGCACGAGTATCCCACGTAGCACGTAACCACGGGCGCTGGACAATCGACACAAGTGCCGAGGAAGCGCGGACAGGACGCATGCTGGGCTCTGGGTGTAACAATGCCCCTCCGAAAGCCAACCTCATTTTATTTACTTTTCGTTTCTCTGCAAACAAGAAGTTTGACTTCTTTCTAGTTTTAGTTTCTCTCAAACATCTTTCCATAACTATCTCAAACTTTTAGCTCGGATAGAAGAGTTGATGCTCAGTTAGTACGAGTATACACATCAGTGCATACAAGTCACCAACCTCCTCGATGGGAGGCTCGCCACATAAGGGCCATTCGGTCTTAGACACCGACCCGTGGCAATGCTGTGTAGAGAAAAGTTCTAAACGAAGTACGGAACGAAACAGTCGAGACCGAAGTCTCGAGGCGCCGTGAACTGCTTCTCGACCGAGATCGTAGAATAGCCCCAAGCGCGCGCTGAACCGCCCGACTCGCCGAACCGTCGAGTCTCTTAAGGATACCGAACGGCCGGCAAGGACGCCGGCGCCGCGCGGTGAATAGCACGCGCGCTTATGGGTGCAAACCGCCGCGGCAACAGCCCGTCCGGCGGGGCTGTTGGGACTTAGAAAAATTTTTGCATGAAAAATTTTTTTGTACAACACAATAAATATTTATATTTCCAGGATATTTAACACAAAATATTCAACTTTTCATATACTATCTCGGTACTTTGAACATTTTTCAAGTCCAACCGCCAAGAGTAAACTTATCTTTCTATCGTATCTAGACCATTATAAATATTAGATCATTGTATAATAAAGCATTCTAACAATAAATATCAAGTATCAAAGCTCTAGGATGAATATTTATCGAATAAACTCAGAATAATGTTCCGGGCGCATTGCGTGCAACTCCGACCGAAGTGAAATTTTTCTAAGTCCAACCGCCAAGAGTAAACTTTTTTCCTAGCGTTCCCAGACCATTATAAATATTAGATCATTGTATAATAACGCATTCTAACAATAAATATCAAGTATCAAAGCTCTAGGATGAATATTTATCGAATAAACTCAGAATAATGTTCCAGGCGCATTACGAGCAACTCCGACCGAAGCGAAATTTTTCTAAGTCCAACCGCCAAGAGTAAACTTTTTTCCTAGCGTTCCCAGACCATTATAAATATTAGATCATTGTATAATAACGCATTCTAACAATAAATATCAAGTATCAAAGCTTTAGGATGAATATTTATCGAATAAACTCAGAATAATGTTCCGGGCGCATTGCGAGCAACTCCGACCGAGCGAAATTTTTCTAAGTCCAACCGCCAAGAGTAAACTTTTTTCCTAGCGTTCCCAGACCATTATAAATATTAGATCATTGTATAATAACGCATTCTAACAATAAATATCAAGTATCAAAGCTTTAGGATGAATATTTATCGAATAAACTCAGAATAATGTTCCGGGCGCATTGCGAGCAACTCCGACCGAGCGAAATTTTTCTAAGTCCAACCGCCAAGAGTAAACTTTTTTCCTAGCGTTCCCAGACCATTATAAATATTAGATCATTGTATAATAACGCATTCTAACAATAAATATCAAGTATCAAAGCTTTAGGATGAATATTTATCGAATAAACTCAGAATAATGTTCCGGGCGCATTGCGAGCAACTCCGACCGAGCGAAATTTTTCTAAGTCCAACCGCCAAGAGTAAACTTTTTTCCTAGCGTTCCCAGACCATTATAAATATTAGATCATTGTATAATAACGCATTCTAACAATAAATATCAAGTATCAAAGCTCTAGGATGAATACTTATCGAATAAACTCAGAATAATGTTCCGGGCGCATTCCGAGCAACTCCGACCGAGCGAAATTTTTCTAAGTCCAACCGCCAAGAGTAAACTTTTTTCCTAGCGTTCCCAGACCATTATAAATATTAGATCATTGTATAATAACGCATTCTAACAATAAATATCAAGTATCAAAGCTCTAGGATGAATATTTATCGAATAAACACAGAATAATGTTCCGGGCGCATTGCGAGCAACTCCGACCGAGCGAAATTTTTCTAAGTCCAACCGCCAAGAGTAAACTTTTTTCCTAGCGTTCCCAGACCATTATAAATATTAGATCATTGTATAATAACGCATTCTAACAATAAATATCAAGTATCAAAGCTCTAGGATGAATATTTATCGAATAAACACAGAATAATGTTCCGGGCGCATTGCGAGCAACTCCGACCGAGCGAAATTTTTCTAAGTCCAACCGCCAAGAGTAAACTTTTTTCCTAGCGTTCCCAGACCATTATAAATATTAGATCATTGTATAATAACGCATTCTAACAATAAATATCAAGTATCAAAGCTCTAGGATGAATATTTATCGAATAAACTCAGAATAATGTTCCGGGCGCATTCCGAGCAACTCCGACCGAGCGAAATTTTTCTAAGTCCAACCGCCAAGAGTAAACTTTTTTCCTAGCGTTCCCAGACCATTATAAATATTAGATCATCGTGTGGTAAAGCATTTTGAAGACAAATATCAAGTATGAAAGCGCTCGGATGAGTATTTATCGAATAAACTGAGAATAATGTTCGGAGCGCATCGCTTGCTCGGCCGCTCGAACGAATCGTTCGCGCGCCGAGGCGCGTCGGATCGCCGTGCGAAGGAGCTCGAGCGAAATTTTTCTAAGTCCAACCGCCAAGAGTAAACTTTTCTCCCCGAGCTCCCGCACGACTTTAATCGTTATATCCACGCACGATACCGCTTGTCATCAATATTTCTCGAGTTTCAAAGCTCTCGAACGCGTATTGCTCCAGTTTTTGTGAAATATTGCTCCGACCGCCAAGAGTAAACTTATCTTTCCGGCTTACTCGGACAATTATAAATATTAGATCATCGTGTGGTAAAGCATTTCGAAGACAAATATCAAGTATGAAAGCGCTCGGATGAGTATTTATCGAATAAACTGAGAATAATGTTCGGAGCGCATCGCTTGCTCGGCCGCTCGAACGAATCGTTCGCGCGCCGAGGCGCGTCGGATCGCCGTGCGAAGGAGCTCGAGCGAAATTTTTCTAAGTCCAACCGCCAAGAGTAAACTTTTCTCCCCGAGCTCCCGCACGACTTTAATCGTTATATCCACGCACGATACCGCTTGTCATCAATATTTCTCGAGTTTCAAAGCTCTCGGACGCGTATTGCTTCAGTTTTTGAGAAATATTGCTCCGACCGCCAAGAGTAAACTTATCTTTCCGGCTTACTCGGACAATTATAAATATTAGATCATCGTGTGGTAAAGCATTTTGAAGACAAATATCAAGTATGAAAGCGCTCGGATGAGTATTTATCGAATAAACTGGGAATAATGTTCGGAGCGCATCGCTTGCTCGGCCGCTCGAACGAATCGTTCGCGCGCCGAGGCGCGTCGGATCGCCGTGCGAAGGAGCTCGAGCGAAATTTTTCTAAGTCCAACCGCCAAGAGTAAACTTTTCTCCCCGAGCTCCCGCACGACTTTAATCGTTATATCCACGCACGATACCGCTTGTCATCAATATTTCTCGAGTTTCAATGCTCTCGGACGCGTATTGCTCCAGTTTTTGTGAAATATTGCTCCGACCGCCAAGAGTAAACTTATCTTTCCGGCTTACTCGGACAATTATAAATATTAGATCATCGTGTGGTAAAGCATTTTGAAGACAAATATCAAGTATGAAAGCGCTCGGATGAGTATTTATCGAATAAACTGAGAATAATGTTCGGAGCGCATCGCTTGCTCGGCCGCTCGAACGAATCGTTCGCGCGCCGAGGCGCGTCGGATCGCCGTGCGAAGGAGCTCGAGCGAAATTTTTCTAAGTCCAACCGCCAAGAGTAAACTTTTCTCCCCGAGCTCCCGCACGACTTTAATCGTTATATCCACGCACGATACCGCTTGTCATCAATATTTCTCGAGTTTCAAAGCTCTCGAACGCGTATTGCTCCAGTTTTTGTGAAATATTGCTCCGACCGCCAAGAGTAAACTTATCTTTCCGGCTTACTCGGACAATTATAAATATTAGATCATCGTGTGGTAAAGCATTTTGAAGACAAATATCAAGTATGAAAGCGCTCGGATGAGTATTTATCGAATAAACTGAGAATAATGTTCGGAGCGCATCGCTTGCTCGGCCGCTCGAACGAATCGTTCGCGCGCCGAGGCGCGTCGGATCGCCCTGCGAAGGAGCTCGAGCGAAATTTTTCTAAGTCCAACCGCCAAGAGTAAACTTTTCTCCCCGAGCTCCCGCACGACTTTAATCGTTATATCCACGCACGATACCGCTTGTCATCAATATTTCTCGAGTTTCAAAGCTCTCGGACGCGTATTGCTCCAGTTTTTGTGAAATATTGCTCCGACCGCCAAGAGTAAACTTATCTTTCCGGCTTACTCGGACAATTATAAATATTAGATCATCGTGTGGTAAAGCATTTGGAAGACAAATATCAAGTATGAAAGCGCTCGGATGAGTATTTATCGAATAAACTGAGAATAATGTTCGGAGCGCATCGCTTGCTCGGCCGCTCGAACGAATCGTTCGCGCGCCGAGGCGCGTCGGATCGCCGTGCGAAGGAGCTCGAGCGAAATTTTTCTAAGTCCAACCGCCAAGAGTAAACTTTTCTCCCCGAGCTCCCGCACGACTTTAATCGTTATATCCACGCACGATACCGCTTGTCATCAATATTTCTCGAGTTTCAATGCTCTCGGACGCGTATTGCTCCAGTTTTTGTGAAATATTGCTCCGACCGCCAAGAGTAAACTTATCTTTCCGGCTTACTCGGACAATTATAAATATTAGATCATCGTGTGGTAAAGCATTTGGAAGACAAATATCAAGTATGAAAGCGCTCGGATGAGTATTTATCGAATAAACTGAGAATAATGTTCGGAGCGCATCGCTTGCTCGGCCGCTCGAACGAATCGTTCGCGCGCCGAGGCGCGTCGGATCGCCCTGCGAAGGAGCTCGAGCGAAATTTTTCTAAGTCCAACCGCCAAGAGTAAACTTTTCTCCCCGAGCTCCCGCACGACTTTAATCGTTATATCCACGCACGATACCGCTTGTCATCAATATTTCTCGAGTTTCAATGCTCTCGGACGCGTATTGCTCCAGTTTTTGTGAAATATTGCTCCGACCGCCAAGAGTAAACTTATCTTTCCGGCTTACTCGGACAATTATAAATATTAGATCATCGTGTGGTAAAGCATTTGGAAGACAAATATCAAGTATGAAAGCGCTCGGATGAGTATTTATCGAATAAACTGAGAATAATGTTCGGAGCGCATCGCTTGCTCGGCCGCTCGAACGAATCGTTCGCGCGCCGAGGCGCGTCGGATCGCCGTGCGAAGGAGCTCGAGCGAAATTTTTCTAAGTCCAACCGCCAAGAGTAAACTTTTCTCCCCGAGCTCTCGCACGAGTTTAATCGTTATATCCACGCACGATACCGCTTGTCATCAATATTTCTCGAGTTTCAATGCTCTCGGACGCGTATTGCTCCAGTTTTTGTGAAATATTGCTCCGACCGCCAAGAGTAAACTTATCTTTCCGGCTTACTCGGACAATTATAAATATTAGATCATCGTGTGGTAAAGCATTTGGAAGACAAATATCAAGTATGAAAGCGCTCGGATGAGTATTTATCGAATAAACTGAGAATAATGTTCGGAGCGCATCGCTTGCTCGGCCGCTCGAACGAATCGTTCGCGCGCCGAGGCGCGTCGGATCGCCCTGCGAAGGAGCTCGAGCGAAATTTTTCTAAGTCCAACCGCCAAGAGTAAACTTTTCTCCCCGAGCTCCCGCACGACTTTAATCGTTATATCCACGCACGATACCGCTTGTCATCAATATTTCTCGAGTTTCAATGCTCTCGGACGCGTATTGCTCCAGTTTTTGTGAAATATTGCTCCGACCGCCAAGAGTAAACTTATCTTTCCGGCTTACTCGGACAATTATAAATATTAGATCATCGTGTGGTAAAGCATTTCGAAGACAAATATCAAGTATGAAAGCGCTCGGGTGAGTATTTATCGAATAAACTGAGAATAATGTTCGGAGCGCATCGCTTGCTCGGCCGCTCGAACGAATCGTTCGCGCGCCGAGGCGCGTCGGATCGCCCTGCGAAGGAGCTCGAGCGAAATTTTTCTAAGTCCAACCGCCAAGAGTAAACTTTTCTCCCCGAGCTCCCGCACGACTTTAATCGTTATATCCACGCACGATACCGCTTGTCATCAATATTTCTCGAGTTTCAAAGCTCTCGGACGCGTATTGCTCCAGTTTTTGTGAAATATTGCTCCGACCGCCAAGAGTAAACTTATCTTTCCGGCTTACTCGGACAATTATAAATATTAGATCATCGTGTGGTAAAGCATTTGGAAGACAAATATCAAGTATGAAAGCGCTCGGATGAGTATTTATCGAATAAACTGAGAATAATGTTCGGAGCGCATCGCTTGCTCGGCCGCTCGAACGAATCGTTCGCGCGCCGAGGCGCGTCGGATCGCCCTGCGAAGGAGCTCGAGCGAAATTTTTCTAAGTCCAACCGCCAAGAGTAAACTTTTCTCCCCGAGCTCCCGCACGACTTTAATCGTTATATCCACGCACGATACCGCTTGTCATCAATATTTCTCGAGTTTCAATGCTCTCGGACGCGTATTGCTCCAGTTTTTGTGAAATATTGCTCCGACCGCCAAGAGTAAACTTATCTTTCCGGCTTACTCGGACAATTATAAATATTAGATCATCGTGTGGTAAAGCATTTGGAAGACAAATATCAAGTATGAAAGCGCTCGGATGAGTATTTATCGAATAAACTGAGAATAATGTTCGGAGCGCATCGCTTGCTCGGCCGCTCGAACGAATCGTTCGCGCGCCGAGGCGCGTCGGATCGCCCTGCGAAGGAGCTCGAGCGAAATTTTTCTAAGTCCAACCGCCAAGAGTAAACTTTTCTCCCCGAGCTCCCGCACGACTTTAATCGTTATATCCACGCACGATACCGCTTGTCATCAATATTTCTCGAGTTTCAATGCTCTCGGACGCGTATTGCTCCAGTTTTTGTGAAATATTGCTCCGACCGCCAAGAGTAAACTTATCTTTCCGGCTTACTCGGACAATTATAAATATTAGATCATCGTGTGGTAAAGCATTTGGAAGACAAATATCAAGTATGAAAGCGCTCGGATGAGTATTTATCGAATAAACTGAGAATAATGTTCGGAGCGCATCGCTTGCTCGGCCGCTCGAACGAATCGTTCGCGCGCCGAGGCGCGTCGGATCGCCCTGCGAAGGAGCTCGAGCGAAATTTTTCTAAGTCCAACCGCCAAGAGTAAACTTTTCTCCCCGAGCTCCCGCACGACTTTAATCGTTATATCCACGCACGATACCGCTTGTCATCAATATTTCTCGAGTTTCAATGCTCTCGGACGCGTATTGCTCCAGTTTTTGTGAAATATTGCTCCGACCGCCAAGAGTAAACTTATCTTTCCGGCTTACTCGGACAATTATAAATATTAGATCATCGTGTGGTAAAGCATTTCGAAGACAAATATCAAGTATGAAAGTGTTAGCATGAGTATTTATCGAGTTATTGAGAAATAATTTTCCGAGTTATATTTCGACGTGTACTAATCGTGTTCTATCGGTCGTGCGGGTAAACGGCGGGAGTCAGTTTTGGTCTGTACTGTTAGCTAGATCGTCCCCGGATATGTTTGCGATGCGCGTGTTTGGATTAACGAGTTTCCCTCTGTCCCTACCTTTTTTTTCGTTCAAACCATGTCTGTGGATTTGTGCGGATATTGAGATGCCGGTTTTGGGCCATTTAATTGTCAATAAAACAACATGTAATTGTTTGAAATAATACACTATGTTCATATTGTATTATTCGTATCTTATTAATAAAATAAAAAATTTATATTTTAATTTTTTACTTTTAAATCACATGTATTATTTTCAGGTGGCATTCGTATGGGATAATTGGTTATTTCAGCTACATTGTTCTAATAATATAAGGAATATGCTGCTAGAACTCCGGCAATACGCTGCTAGAAGATGAAGCAGTACGGCGCTACAACATGAAGGTATACGCCGCTGGAACTCTGGAAGTGGGCCGCTGTAACTGAAAGCAGTACGCTGCTGTAAATAAGGCAATACGCCGCTGTAAATAAGGCAATACGCCGCTGTAAATAGAGACAATACGCCGCTGTAAGTAGAAGCAACACGCCGCTGTAAATAAGGCAATACGCCGCTGTAAATAAGGCAATACGCCGCTGTAAATAGAGGCAATACGCCGCTGTGAATAAGGCAATACGCCGCTGTAAGTAGAAGCAACACGCCGCTGTGAATAAGGCAATACGCCGCTGTAAATAGAGGCAATACGCCGCTGTGAATAAGGCAATACGCCGCTGTAAGCAGAAGCAACACGCCGCTGTGAATAAGGCAATACGCCGCTGTAAATAGAGGCAATACGCCGCTGTGAATAAGGCAATACGCCGCTGTGAATAGAAGCAATACGCCGCTGTGAATAAGGCAATATGCCGCTGTAAGCAGAAGCAACACGCCGCTGTGAATAAGGCAATACGCCGCTGTAAATAGAGGCAATACGCCGCTGTGAATAAGGCAATACGCCGCTGTGAATAGAAGCAATACGCCGCTGTGAATAAGGCAATACGCCGCTGCAGACGAAAGCAATACGCCGCCGGAACTGAAAGCAATACGCCGCTACAGACGAAAGCAATACGCCGCTGGGATCGAAAGCAATACGCCGCTACAGTCGAAAGCAATACGCCGCTGGGATCGAAAGCAATACGCCGCTACAGACGAAAGCAATACGCCGCTACAGTCGAAAGCAATACGCCGCTGGGATCGAAAGCAATACGCCGCTACAAAATGAAAGCAATACGCCGCTGGAACTTTGAAATTCTTCGAGTATACAGACACACGCTTGGATAAGTACGTCCGCGGTGGTCTCGGTGGATCGTACGTCGTCGTGACGCGATATTCGTATACTTTCTCTACCAGGTTCGCGCGGCATTAACAATAAATAAATAAATAAATAAATAATAAATAATTATCGCGTGTTTTTATTAGAGAGTTATGTCTCGTTATATAGTTGCGTTTCTCAAGTGAAATTCAAACGATTCTAGATTGCATGTCTTTCTCTCTGTCTCTCTCGTTCGATCAAGCGTATGAT
>NW_027469088.1:1057500-1065000 GCF_051020765.1 Lasioglossum baleicum | reverse complement strand
CGGGCAGTCCTTATAGACGTGCCCGTCTTTGCCACAGTGCCCGCATGTGTCAATCTTTGCCTTGCAGTGCTTTGAGACGTGCCCAAATGCTTGGCATTTGAAGCATCGACTCGCCGCTATATAATCTCTAACGCCGTGGGCGTTGAATCCTATGAAGACCCGGTTCCTGCTCAACAGGATCTTCCGGGTCTTTGGGGACGTCTCTGCCACCCAGTTGGTGGTTTCCTGGTCTCTTTTGCCAGTTTTGAAGAGGAGTTTAAACTCCCCTTCTAAATTTTCCTCTGAGTCCTGCTCGAGGTTCTGATTTCTTATTGCTTTCAGGAGTTCCTCCTCTGCCGTGTCAGAGGGGACTCCAAATATTATTATTTTCGGTCTCCTCCTAGGGAGGGGACCGATCTCTACTTTTTCCCTTAATGCCTTGTTTTTGAGGACTTGCTCAAGGTCCTCTTTTCTTTCGGTCTCTATGAGAATTCCGGAATTCGCAAGTTTCCTCACGTTCCGGATTCTTATTTTCTGTTCTGTCGGGTTTATGAACTCCGACAGAATCTTTTTTGTCTCGTCGCTATTCGAGATCTCACTACCCTTTGCAGGGTAGATTGCCGCTATCGGTTTAGACTGCTGTATAGCAGTTTTCTTTGCCACTTGCCTTGTTCTCTTGTTGGACTTTATTATGTCCGAGTACAGTAGTGGCTTGGGGGCCGGAGCCTCCTTGACACCACTGCGTTTCTCGGACATAAGGCTGTCCAACTTTGCGGAGAGCTGATTCAGCTTCTCTTCCAGTGGTTTCTCTTTTTGTAGCTCTTCGAGCTTGTCTCGAAGTTCCTTGTTTTGTCGAGTTAACTCGGCCCTCATTTCTAGGAAAATTTCCTCTTCATTTTTAAAACTATCTCTTAACTCTTCGAGAATAGTTATTGACCTGGCGCGCTGCGCCGTCGGCATTGCCACTGCCTGGAGAAGTGTCTCTAGCTTTTGAAGCGGGGTTTGGATAAGCTGCCCCTCTAATATTGGTAGTCTCTCTAGTTTAACGGTGACGGGTCTTATAGCCCCGTCATCCGATTGTGTTTGTTCCTTTGGGAACTTGCTCGGTATTGACTCGATTGAGGAGTCCGAGTCACTGAAGCATACTGCTTCACTTACAACTTTCCTTTTCCCTTTTTTCCTTTTAGTGCCGCTCCGGGGTCCCAATCCGGATTTCATTGCTGCCTTGACCAATGTTCTCAAATCAGTGTTTGAGGATACGTCTGAGTTGTAGTAGTCGTCGTAGTCGTATTCGTAGTCGCTGATTCCGGACAGAGAGTCTGAGTCCGTATATGTCCCTTTCACATATGATTTTGTTTCTTCCATTTGTTTGCTTTTAGTTGTCTTTTTTGGTTTCTCTTTCGTTTCTTTATTGGCCTCTGCTATAGCCTTTTCTCCAACTCTATTCTCCTTCTTTTCTCCCTTCTTCGTCTTGTTTTTGTTGTTTTTTGTTTTGGTTTGTTTATTATCTTGTTCCATGTTATTCCCACGAGTTGGGACGAAAAACAGTCACTCCCCGGGTGACGCCCTTTCCAGGGAGAAGGCTTATACAACAGGGTTCGCCTTAGTCCTGAGGTTTAGCCACTAGGCGATCAGTGCTCCCACCGATCATCGACGTTCGTGCAGGGAACGTCGACCCTCTTTCACCGTGGTCTCCGGCTTAGAGGTCGGGATTTGTTGAGGGGTTTTTCTCCCCGCGGTCCGACACACAATTAAGGTAAGACCCTCGGTCTCACTCCCGTGACGTACCACCGGGTTACGCTCCGGTGGGTCGTTGCCACGGCGAGGAGTTTTCCGATTTTGCGAGTGCCACGGTGATCGCAAGCGATCACTCACGTAAGAGCACTTCCAACCAGAGCCCCGTTCGTCACCCGAGGGTGTCCAGGTCCTACCACTTGGAGGAGGGGTTGGCGCACCAGGGAATAAAACCCTGGACCTTCTAGGACCCAGTAGATAGGGACATTTAATGTGCACCCGGCCTCCCCGAAGGTAGACATCGGATATGCTTCCTCGCCGTTAAGGCATACGCATAGCATAAATTTTATATCTACTTTTAGCGAGGCGGCTCCACTGTTCAAGTAGAGCGGGCAATGGAAAAATCCAGCAGTGCCACCGAGACGTGTACGGTGGACGAGTTCTTTGGCCGCAGGCGGCCGATCGAGGATAGCTCCTCGCTCGGTCGCCTACGCTCACGGGGAACCACGGGAAGGCGAACTCGCTGCGTGCCGCTCGCACGCACACCCGACCCTTAAGGGCGATGGAAGTAGGAAAAGAGGAGAGGCGGGACTCCTGAAAATAAGGTGGAACATTTCTGTTCCTTGGTGGAGGTCCGGCGCGGCAGTGTATCCGCAAGTCTTCTCGCGGGGCTGACGTGCCCTCCCGAGCGCTACGATGCAGCTCGATAGGACGCTCCGGTTTGTCCAAGTTTCCCGTTGTCCTTGGTATTTTATTTAAGTCTTCGCGCTTTCACTTACACTTAGTTTTCCTTTACACTTTACACTTTGCACTTTTCACTTACTTACTTCTTACTTGTCTGTCTCTACTTCTGATCCTGAAGTGCCTTCAGCCACAGGGTCTCGCGGCAGAACTCTTCGAACAGAGAGGAGGTCTCTGGAGACGATACTAGGTGATGTGCCGCTTCCGGCCATCTCCAATCGCCGATGGGAACTATGTCTCGCAGAGCCTCCCTCTGAGGGTCGAAGATCGGGCAGTCGAGGAGGAAGTGTCCGACTGTGTCCTCCTCGCTTCCGCAGGCGCAGTTGCTGCTGTCGATGGCTCCGTACGCATGGAGTCGCGCGTTGAATTTTCCGTGGCCTGTGAGCACTTGCGATGTGTAGTGGCTCGGTCTCATCCACTTCGCTTCCATCCGCTCTTCGATGTCGTTGAAGAAGGCGTGTGTTGTTCGGCCTTTGTGGGAGGCATCCCACTTGGTCTGCCACACCTTCGCTGCTTCCGCCTGTAACAAATCTTTTGCATCGTCGTTTCCCGCGCGTACGACGATGCTCCCGAAACTGGCGTCCATACCGTTCCTCGTCTTGAAGAGTGCCCTACGCTGCTCTAGCAAGATGTCGATCGGGACCGCTCCAGCTACGACGCACATGCTGTCCCACGATGACCAGCGATATGCGCCAGTCACCGCAATAAGAGCACGACGCTGCATGCCCCTGAGCGTTCTCAGTTCTTTCTCTCCGCACAAGTCTGACCAGCCGGCGGCTGCATAAGTCGCCATCGGCAGGAAGACTCCGCGATATATTACGGAGAGAGCCCTGAATCTAAGTCCCCATCGGCTTCTCGCGAGCTTCCCGAATTTCGCGAAGAGCGACCCGACCTTGTCGCATAGGTATTGGCAGTGGGATCGGACACCCATGCCGCTATCGAAGTGGACGCCTAGGTATCGCACGGCGGACTTGAACGCGATTGTAGTTTGCCCTATTCGAATGGTCGGTGGTCTGTTCGTGAGATTTGCCTTGTGCCGAACGGTCTTTCGTTTCCTATCCGGGCGCGAGCCTCCTCTGCTTCCTAATAATTTCTGCTCGATGTAGCCGCTCTTAAGCACGATTGCTTCCGTTTTGCGGGCTGACAGTTCGAGCTTCGCGGATTTGCACCAGCTTACGATCTGGTCGACCGCTTGCTGTGCCTTGTCTTCTATCTCTTTCCTACTGTTCCCGGTTATAACTATGATGAGGTCGTCCGCGTACGCGATGAATTTACCCGGGATCAATTCTTCGAGTATTCTCAGGAGTTCGTCGAACATAAGATTCCAGCACGCCGGTGCGAGGACAGAGCCCTGAGGGCATCCTCTAGAGGCGCGCTTGGAGACCCTCTCTTCTCCTACCGCAATGCTCACATTGCGGTCGTCGAAGTAGTTCGCGATCACCTGGAATACGTTTCGCGGGCAGCCACGCTCTCTTAGACTCCGTAGTACTAAGGGCCACCAAACGTTGTCGAACGCGCCCGAAATGTCGAAGAGCAGCCCCACCGCATATCGATCCTCGGTAGAATCAACTATGCGGCGTAGCTCGGCGATCGCGAGCTCTGTCGATTTGTTAGGCATGAAGCCGTACTGCCGATCGGAAATCTGGCCAGGTGCCATCGCGGTCTGGTCTATTCTCCTCTTGAGGAGTTTCTCGAATAGTTTCCCTACAACAGAGAGGAGGCAAATCGGTCGGTATGATTTCGGGTCCTTCACGTCTTTCCCTTCGCCCTTCAAGAGAACTCTGAGGGAGCCCTCCTTCCAGATCGAGGGGAAGACGCCCCACTGAAGGCACCCGTTGAAGAGCCGTACCAGTTGGTCGGGAATGACTTTGGCCGCTGCCTTTAGCACTCCGACTTCAATACAGTCAAGCCCCGGTGCTTTATTATTTTTGAAGGTCTTAACCGCGTCGATGACTTCCTCTTTAACGAACGGAGGGGCGTCTTCAGTGCTTGGCGCGATCCGTGCACTTTCTCTAATCGTACGCTGCTCGGGCGTATCTTCTTCTACGCGATCTTCGGGGACGTGTGCTTCCAGCAGCAACTTAGCTGTTTCTACCGCGCTGGTCGTATGACCATTATCACGCCGGAGTGTGCTAAGCACACTCTGAACTTGGAGTTTCTTCGCCTGGAGTTTGTATACGGTACCCCAGGGCTCCTCGTTCCCGTGCGACGTTACGAACTTCTGCCAGCTCTTGAGCTTCGCCTTCTTCACCTCCCTGCTGTACTCACGCACCGAAGAGCGGTAGGCCAGCTTCTTCTGGGGGCGAGCGAGCTCGTCTCTTTCTTGCTGGAAGGCACGTCTCCGCTGGTATGCGGCCTTCTTGAGCTCCGTGAGCTCTTTCGTCCACCACGGGTTGGACTTCCTAAACTTACGTTTACGTGGCATCGACGCTGTGCAGGCATCAGTTATGATGTCTGCAAGCGTTTCTGCCATTTTCTCGACCCCTTCCGCCGACTCCAGTTCGAGGGGCGCCAGTCTCGTTCGGGAGAGATCGGCTAAGCGCTCCTCGAACTTCTCCCAGTTGGCTTTCTTCGTGTTGAATCTGGTGTTGGCTGCGTTCCGTCCTGCTGATGATGGTGAAGTCTTCTTTGGTGCCCGCAGTCTGATGTCCACGGCTCTGTGGTCGCTCGTTGTCCAGTCGTCCCTGACGTTCCATTCGCGGATGAGTCCGGCCATTGATGGTGACGCCAATGTCACGTCGATGTAGGATGATCCTCCCGGTGTCCAGAAGGTTGGCGGCTGTTTGATGTCGTTCACAACTTCCATGTTGAACGATGCTATGAGTGCTTCCAACTGGGCTCCTCTGTCGTCGGCGGTCTGTGGGCCCCAGAGGGGTGATCGCGCGTTCGCGTCTAACGAAACTAACATTCTCTGCCCCCTCAGCGAACGGAACACCATTTCGAGGTGACTGAGGTGCTTCTCTATCTCGTCGCAGTACTGAAAGTAGCACGATACGGCGTAGAACGAGCAGCCGGGTGCCAGCACTTCTGCACACGCGCAGTGGGAGTTGCTGAGCTGCGAGACGAATACTACGTCGAAGTGAGGGTTACAAACGGCTACGGCAGCCCACGGAGTTTGTGTTTGGTCGGCCACGATCCTCACTCCGGTTCCTAAGCTACAAATAGTGCTGCTCGCGCCCTGCTTCCTGACGTACATTTCCTGCAATAACAGAACGTCAAGTCGCTTTTCGGCTACAAGCTGACGCACTTCGCCGCTGACTACATCTGAACGTCGCATGTTCAGTTGCATTATCCTAAGTAGATAGGGACATTTATTGTGCATCCGGCCACCTCGAAGGTAGCATCGGATATGCTTCCTCGCCGTTAAGGCATACGCATAGCATAAATTTTACATCTAAGTTTAGCGAGGCGGCTCCACTGTTCAAGTAGAACGGGCGATGGAAAAACCCAGCAGTGCCACCGAGACGTATGCAGTGGACGAGTTCTTTGGCCGCGTGCGTTTGTGGGAGGATATGGTATTCCTCGCCCAAGCGCCGCGCTCACGGGGAACCACGGGAAGGCGAACTCGCTGCGTGCCGCTTGCACGCACACCCGACCCTTTCGGGCGATGGAGATGGGGAGGGGAGGTGAGAGAAGGTTGAGAAGGCCACATGCTTCGACGGGATAGTCTGGCATTGCCTGGTGAGTTGAAATAGGTGGGACGTTCACCTTGTCATTTCATATCTCTTTAGTTACTTGTTTCTCTGTACCACACTCTTTTGCTGCATGCGGCATCCGTTGCCCTGCCATCAGCGGCAGGGATTGGGTAGCTCACGACATGTAGCTTTATGGGTAAACGCCGTGTAGCTTTACGTTTACCCGGAGAGCCGCGGTGATTTCGGAGTTATCACTCACGCAGGAGCTCCCTCGTTCTATGACAGAGCCACGGTGATCACATAGGACTCACTCACGTAAGAGCTCTCTCTAGCAGGTCGGGCGCGGCGTTCAGGCCGTTTCGCCCATTACAACCCTACGATCACGATATCTAGATGTTCAGGTATCGCCTGCGGGGATCGTCAGGGTGAGCTGTGTTTAGGGAATCTCTCTGAAGAGTAATTTCTCTTTAATATCTTTATAGTTTCTCTGTACCACACTCCATTGCTGCAAGCGGCATCCGTTGCCCTACCGTTGGCGGTAGGGATTGGATAGCTCACGACAAGCAGCTTTATGGGTAAACGCCGTGTAGCTTAACGTTTACCCGGAGAGCCGCGGTGATTGTAGAATTATCACTCACGCAGGAGCTCCCTCGATTCAATTATTTCTCTGTACTACACTTCTAGCTGCAAGCGGCATCCGTTGCCCTACCGTTGGCGGTAGGGATTGGGTAGCTCACGACAAGCAACTTTATGGGTAAACGCCGTGTAGTTTAACGTTTACTCGGAGAGCCGCGGTGATTGCAGAATTATCACTCACGCAGGAGCTCCCTCGTTCTATAACAGAGCCACGGTGATCGCATAGGACTCACTCTCGTAAGAACTCTCTCTTATACTTGAGCCACGGTGATCGCATAGGACTCACTCACGTAAGAGCTCTCTCTTTCTGCCAGAGCCACGGTGATCACATAGGACTCACTCACGTAAGAGCTCACTTTCTACCAGAGCCCCGTTGGTCACCCGAGGGTTTCCAGGTCCTACCGCGTGGAGGGGGGGTTGGCGCACCAGGGAATAGAACCCTGGACCTTCTAAGACCCAGTAGATAGGGACAGAGGGAATCTCGTTAATCCATTCATGCGCGTCACTAATTAGATGACGAGGCATTTGGCTACCTTAAGAGAGTCATAGTTACTCCCGCCGTTTACCCGCGCTTTTTTGAATTTCTTCACGTTGACATTCAGAGCACTGGGCAGAAATCACATTGCGTCAACACCCGTGGGGGCCATCGCAATGCTTTGTTTTAATTAGACAGTCGGATTCCCCTAGTCCGTGCCAGTTCTGAGCTGAGCGTTGAATGGCGGCCGAAGAGGACGATCGTTCTAGACGAAAGCCTCGCAGCAAGGAAGATCCGCGG
>NW_027469088.1:1052500-1055000 GCF_051020765.1 Lasioglossum baleicum | reverse complement strand
TCTGAGGTCGTCGTACGTGATACAAAATTTTGTGTGTTTCGGCCGAAAGAGCGTAAAAGTAGTACTCGCGAAAACGTACAAAGCACAAAAAAAAAAGAAAAAAAAAGAAAACGAAACAACACTACACGACAGAAGAGAGAAAAAGGTAAACAAAAAACCGATATATGCCTTATGCGCCACACCAAAGTGTCAATATAATTCTTTCTTCATCTCTCGTCGATCGGAAACTCTCGCTAGACGATCTGGCCGGTTAACTTTAACGTCCGTCGAAAAGAACTTTCGGGGACTGGACGACCGACAGATCGCGCGGTTCCGCACGAATCGACAATGAAGAAAAGAAAAGACATGGGGCGACCGACATAAAGGTTTTCATCATTGGATATACCTTTTCTCTCTCCGCGGTGCTGTTCCGTGCGTGAACACACAAGTGTGTCTTTTGCGTCGTGTGACAATCAAGTTCGAAATAAGCCTCGCCAATAGAGGAGTATACATATTATTAAAAAAAAAAAATAATAATACATATAACCCGGTGGGATTTCTTTTTCTCTCTACTTCTATATAATTGAACCAAAAACCACGGGGGTACAGAAACGTTGCGCACGAAACGATTTATCATCGATCAAACGCAAAACCAAATTAGAGACACGAGAGAAAGAGAGTAAGATCTCAAGACGCTCATAGGCCGTCATCAATACGATTCAACGCGAACGTGGCGATGGAATGGCAATCGCACAGATTAGCGAGGACACGTCGACGACGGGGAATAATTCCGACCCGATCAAGTACGACGTGCTCATCCCGCACATTGCTGCGCTTTGCTCCGCTGTCCATCGATCATCAAAGCGTTCGCGATAGAACGAGAGATCTCTTTCGTCTCTTCCCTCGAAGACTCGAAAAGGAATGTGTGTTTGTCGAAATCGCCGGCAACGACGACCCTCCGCCGTATGGCAATTATAACGTAGAGTTAAGAAACTCATCCACGCACAGGCATATTCTCTCCCTGGGGCTTAACATTGCCACACCACACACACTCTGTGTGCCACACAGTATTCTTTCTTTCTTTTATAATTTGTGTGTCCATCTCTGTAGTCTCGCGAGACTCTTGTAAATATACCTCTTTCGTATATACGCATCATTTCAGGCGACGTCGGGAGCGCGTTAAATGTTCATGAGTGGAAACGCTTCTTTCCGCAAGGCGAATCGTTTCGCAGAGAAGGTGAGAGATTTGGAGATCCTCGTCGAAGCGGTGCCTTACGGGCGGTCGTATTTTCAATACGACTCACGACACCGTAAAAACACTCACGCAAGTCCGAACGTAAGAAATACCAATCCCTACTTCGCCTCTCGTGGAAACTAGATATATATATGTTTGTATGTGTTTATAAGACGCAATGCAAAAATTGGCAATTTTCACAGAACCGCGACAAACGCCGACGAAACGCCCATCATTCGCTCGTACGTAGCATCTTTGCAACCCGACTCCGAAACGCTCTTTGGCGCCCTCCAAAAATATATTTGGAGAGGTAAGCGACGGCGGGGACTTACAAGAGCAACGCAAGCAGTTTATGGTTACGTAAACGACCCTCAGCCAGGCGTGGTCCAGGAATTGTATCCGTGGACCGCAATGTGCGTTCGAAATGTCGATGTTCATGTGTCCTGCAGTTCACACGTTGACGCGCAATTAGCTGCGTTCTTCATCGACCCACGAGCCAAGTGATCCACCGTTCAGGGTAATCGTATATATTTTTGATTTACAAATCAATATATGTATATGTCTCTTGTTCTGCGGTTCGTAAGAACGCATTGTACCTGAACGCTCCAACCAGCGCGCGAAGGAGATTCGTTCAGGCGTCGTTTTAAGGACGACACTATCGTCGTCCGTGGAAACGGAAAAAAAAACCGTCAGATACGCAACACGTATCCGACGGCCGGGCGAACAGTACATTGAAAAACCGTTAACGTGGAAAACGCGGAGATGAATATATATTCTCTGAAAACGACGGGGATCGTAAGACAACCCGATACTGGATCCAGAGATGTAATAATATTCCTCTCCTCTTCACTTCCATTTCATTTGGAATGATGTGAGAACGGAGGACTTCACAGCCGGCTCTGGCAGCGGTCATTCGTCCCAAGCTCTCGCGATGCGCACTATTGGGCCACACGCACGGAGTAGGGTGTCAGACTCACGACTGCTTTAAAAGCGAGCTTCACGAGCCGGTCCACTTCCCGTATAAAACACATTTCCATAAAATGTTGGTGTGTGCTCGAGGTAACGATAAATTCCGATACAAGCGGACTCGCGAGCCGGCTCTGGCCGTAGGCGCGATCCCCGTTCTCGTCCCAAGCTCGTCTGCGCGCACTATTGGGCCACACAGAGAGTAGGGTGTCGTCGGGAATAATCGCGCCATTGGCTTTATAGCGAGCGTCACGGCCGGTCCTCTCGGAACACCGTTTTTCGTCGGAACGATATTACCATATTTTTATTTTATTCGACAGA